>NW_022984819.1:7630-198192 GCF_010094145.1 Didymella exigua CBS 183.55
TTGTACTATTGTATACTTTAGAGCATAAGTATGTGATAATAGACTGTGATAATAAATTATAGATGCTTTTTCTTCTAAGTATTGTGTATGCGAAAGAATCTACTAGTACAACCTAGGGTTAGTTGTATACAAACTAGGTTAGTAATATACCCAAACCAAACCTATACCTAGCACGTGCTACCCTACCTATACCTATACCCAGTCACGTGCTACCCTACCCTACCTATAATCCGTGCAACCCTACCCTACCTATACCTATGGTCCGTGCGACCCTACCCTACCTATACCTACGTCCGTGCGACCTATACCCTACCTATACCCTACCCTAGGTACATGGTACCCATCCGCCAGTCTAGGTACAGGGCAAGGAGAGTCCCTAACTATTAAGTAATAAATGTCCTTTAAGCTAAGCTAGCCTATAAAGTTCTTGTGTTTCTGTCAAGGAAGCAGCTTTGTGAAGCCGTCAGCAGGCATCTTAGCAGTAGGCTTCCACTCAACAGCAATTCTTCCAGAGTCTACCTCCTGGCGAAGCCACATCTAGTGTATATTGACATGGCGAAGCTTTGTTTAGATGCAATCTGCATCACCTTGAACAAGGCGTACAGTCTGTGCATTGTTACACTAGAGAGCCTTTTTAGTATGCAGCGTGAAGCCAATATTGTGGCAGAAGCGATCCCAGTATTGTGATTTGACGCCAGTGGCTGAGAGAGCGTACAGCTCAGCCTTAGTGGTAGATTGAGTAACTGATCAAAGTACAGTAGCTTTCTAGTTAATTGGCATGCTATAGAGCATGAACACGTATCTAGCAGATGATTAACAAGTCTTAACGTTATCTCCAAATAATGCATTAGCAGCACCAAAGAAGGTTGGAGTAGTTGAATTAATCTTAGTAGCGTAGGTCTGTGTAGGCTCACCCCCTTAAGCACTAATGGCTAGGTACCTAGTTCTGTACAGGTACTGCCACACGTGCTTAATCTTAGAGAGGTGTATTAGTCCTAGGTTTGTGAGAAACCTTGCAAGGACAGAGTAAGCATGTGCTACATTAGGTTAAGTTATGACCTTAATGTACGCAAGATTGCCTACAAGGCGTTAGTAGGCCTTTATGTTTAATAGCTCTAAAAGGCTATTATAAGGCAATAGCCTTAAAGTAGAAGAGAGAGGCGTAGATAGGTATCTACTATTAGTATAGATAAGGTTGTACTTAGTGCAGACCTTATTAATAAAAGCATCCTAAACAAGGTAGAGCTAACAGCTAGCTAGGACGCGTTCAACTTAGATACCAAGGAACTATCTAACATCGCTAATCTAGCGCAGGTTGTAGAGCTTAATTAGTTGCTGTTCAAGCTGCTAAAAGTCCTCCCAATAGTCTATGTGGTACAGGATAATAATATCGTCCACATAGAAGAAGAGAATAACCCTATTATTTGTCTACAGGCATAGAAAGCCCTAAACAGGGTGTAGGCCTAGCTTTTAAAGCAATTCCTGGAAGTAGATTGCCCACAGGCAAGGAGCTTCCTTAAGGCCATAGAGAGCACGTAGAAGTTGCAGTGTTTAACCGTATTTGTGCTAAAATCTATCTAGAGTTCTTACATATAGAGTACGATCTAGCAGAGCGTTAAGGAAGGCGTTTGGCACATTGTATTGCATGGCCTTGAGGTTGAAGGCACAGGCAAGGGCCATAAGCGCTTGGAAAAGCCGTGCTGCTAGAGTGGCTGCGTAGGTATCGCCGTACTGCTCCTGCAGGTCCCCGCGCACTACAAGGCGAGCCTTGTATTTGAGTAGATAGCCATCCTCATTAAATTTGTAGGTAAAAACCTACATCAAAGGTACAGCGTCATTAATATATAAGACTATAATATCTAGTTTTACGAAGGTGCCTTTGTTCTAGCAGTTACTAAACTTAGTATAGGCAGCAGCTGTAAACTGCTTCCCGTGTGGGTGGTGCTAGAGCTCCTTCTAGTGATGTGGTGGAGGAGGAAGATTATCTCGATGAAGGCGAGTAGGATCAGGCTTGATCCTAAGTTCTAAGGCAAGAGAAGTAGCCTCACGTGATTGCTAAATAATAGCAGCAAAGGCATAGTACTTAGTCAAAGGACTAGCCTCAATAAAGTGCGCCTAGCGGCGTCTTCTGCCAGTAATAATGTTGTCCTGTGAGAGATCTAGATCTTGTTGTTAAGGAGCGTTGTTCTGATGTCGATCTAGGACGTATAGTGCATGCGTGACTAGGTCAGGTGTAGCAGCTCTAATTGTATCTAAGTCCTTATTAGGGTTCTTATTAGAGTTCCACCCCCTAGGTGTCATGTGCTGTGCAGCAGCAGAGGACTCCTAAAATAGCTGTTGCTCAGCTGGATCAGGACAGTCGTGAGAATCAGGTGTACTACGAGCAGTAGTAGTAGGAGAAGGCAGTTGCTGTACTTGCTTCTGTGCAGGAGTTGGAGCAACTGCAGCCTGTTGCTGCCGCACTAGCTAAGCAACAACAATAGTCTCACTATTGTATTCCTCCTCAGGAATGTGTGCAGTCTTAACAATATAAGACCTTGCAGGTAGAGCAGACAGCTTATCCTTGTAAAGCTTGTCTACAAAGCGTACGTCGCGTACACAGATGACGCGATTTGTGGCTGGCAGCCATACTCAATAGATGTTTGAGGCGTCATAGCTAAGGAGGAATCCCTTAAAAGTGCGATCTTTAAGCTTATCTCCTCTAGCTAGGTGCTTGTTAAGCACAAATCCACGGCTTCTGATAGCGTGGAGTCAAGAGAGGTCTGGGCGGACGCTAGTGACTATCTCATGTGGTGTGCGCTAGTTAATAGATCTTGTAGGCGTGATGTTGAGCAGCCTTGCTGCTGTGCAGACTAGCTCGTTGGCTAACATCTTTAGTAGACCAGCATAGATATAAAGAACCCTAGCAATAGTAATAATAATAGCACTAGCTTGCTCAGCACCCCCTAGCTGTGCAGGAGTATTAGGAGACCTTGTCTTGACCTTGATGCTAGCTGATAAGAGGATCTCTTGAGCAGAAGAGCCTAAACTGGCCTTAGCTCGTCCATATCCTACGTCTCTGTCTATAAAGACTATAGCTACTTAGTAGCTATATACACGCTTAATCTTGTTAATAAGACGTGTAATTGCAGGAATAACAGTAGCCTTGTGTTAATCCTTAAGAGTACAGATCTTATGTAGTTTTGTGTACTTACATACTGTATGTAGTGCCCATACATCACTATTGTAGCAGGCCTTGCAATGCTTTTAGAGCTAAATAATGTCTACAATAATGCAGTAGAAAGGGTAGTAAGCCTTGTTAGCTTAAGGACGTTGACTAATGTCTTCCTTTATCTTGCCCTTAATGCAAGGGATGCAAGAATCTATCTATTGTTCTCCTTTTCTGTTAGTGCCTAATGTAAGGCCAGTTGTGGAGTTTTTAAGATGCTTAATAGCCTGATGGCTTAGATAGCTAAGCAGCTAATAAGCTTTTATCGCAGTGACAACTTGAGGTGATTTTGCTTAAGTAGAAGCAGCTGCTATAGCCTAAAAAGGCTGTTTAGCGTCTTAAGCTTTTAAGAACTAGTAACCTCTAATTTAATTAAGGTCTATAAAGAGAGATAGTAACTTATCCTCCCTAAAGAGCGTGTTTATTATTAAATTAAAGTAGATCTTCTTACAGCAGCTTAGGCTAAAGATATTAGCTACATATCCTAGGATATATACTACTTTCTTAAGCGTGATTAAGGCTGTCTAATTACCTCTTTTTATATTAAGAGTTACCTCTCCCTAGGCTTGTATCTAATACAAGTTATAGCCTGCTTATACAGTGTCTTAAGAGGAAGGAAGCTTTGTCTACTTCTAATTAGATCCTACCTTGTTGCAGATATGAACGTCTGATCCAGGGTCCATGACCCATCAGTGCTGCAGCGATTGAGCGTGCAGCGATAGTGCAGTATTGGACTGCAGCAGCTGCAAGGGCTGCTTGAGACAGGCTGTATTGGACGCGTATCCATCGGAGCTACAGTCTGAAGCAGTATCAGCCTAATGAGCATGACGTGATGCAGAGTTTTTACATTTAGCTATCTCAGCCTTAGCTTTCTCTAGGTTAAACGTCCATCGTATGCCAGCGTCCTTATAGGCCTTCTTAACCTTCTTAAGCGTATCCTTGTTTTAAAAGGATACAACAAGCTTAGATAAGGCCTTTGTGCTAGGCTTAAAGTCCTTAAACCTGCCTTTAGCCTTAGGATTAAGAGTAAAGCACTAGAGTACTAATAGGTGGAGCCTACAGACGCATGTTAATTAACCTATTAATTAGTCCTTCTTTAGGTAATTGTTTGGCTTAGGCTCTATAATAGACAGAGATGTAAAGCTTCCTAGTAGCTAAGTTGCGTTTTAGGCTGTAGGTACTATTTGTTAATACTAGCTAATTAAATCCTGCAGGGTAGGAGTTGGCAGAAGGGCATTTGATTCGCCTTGCTCCATAGCAAGGAACTGGGCTTAAGCCCATGCCTCATCTCCTAAGTCCCGTACAGCATGGATGAATCGCCACTGTGCTCGGGTCTCTGTCATCTCTGGCATGCTCTCCTGAGCACATTGAGATGTGATCTGCGAGTATTCGTCCAGCCAGGCCTGGGTGCTCTGGTTCTTTGGCTTCTTCTGAATATCGCTGTACTTGGCAGCAAGCTCTAGCCTGCGCTGCTGGTCTGTGACCTTGAAATGCTTTCAGAGCGTTGTAAGCTGACTCTAAGGATCGTCGTGCTCCGCCCTATTAATGAGGTGGACGTGTGACGTAGCAACAGTGCGTAGGATCTCAAGATTAACCTTACCAATTGCTTTTTAGATTAACTCCTAGCGTTTAGACTTAATCTCCTAGATCTTCCACTTGTCCGCTGAGGCCTCATCAGATAGCTCTGCAACAGGTGGTGGAGACAGAGTAGCTGAATCAGGATCGCAGTACTGCCATACGCCCTTAATCATAGCGTATTGTTGTTTGGCAGCGTACCAAGGTATCCAGTCTGCAGAACCTTGTAGGATTGTAGTAGCTATAGTAGCAAAAGAGCTGCCTTGCTAATTAGCAGAGAAAATAAGGTAAAACCTTAAAGTGTAAGAACTAGTTCTCACAGTGTTGCGTAAATGCAACAACAGCAGGCGCGCAGCAACAGGAGGATTGCAGTAATTACGTGTACAACGTGTATAATAATTAAAAGTACTAGAGGCGTGGAGATGGCCTTAGTAGACAAGATATAATCTTAAAAGGTTGCGACAACAGCAGGCATGCAATAATAGGAGGATTGTAGGGACAACGTATACTTTATGTACAGCGTGTATAGCAATCAATTAAAAAAAGGGTGAATAATCTTATTTAAGTATCGCAGCGTAGTGCAGGGATACTAGGCTTATAACTGTTAGATGTAGGAGCACAGGGCAGATATAAATAAGGCAGAAGGTTGTTGTATTGAGGGAGCTACAGCGAGCAATTATATACACAACCAGATGAGTAAGCAGGTGACTAACACAGTCACGTGAGGTGCAGTTCACAGTGTACCGTATGAACTGAGGTGCCAGGCTGACAGATGCTATACTTAGCCTTAGTACCCTCTACTAGCATAAACTATGTGTTAGTTACCTTAGGTTCTTCCTGCAGTATCCTCTGTCTGTCCCTTACTTAGTTAAATACTATCTTAAGCTAATCTAAAGGCATTATAAATCTTGTAGCCTAGGGTTTACTAATAGGCTCCCTACTACACACACCTAACAGTTTATTAGCTATATCTGCTACCTTACATAGCTAAGGCGCAAACCCTTGCAAATTAAGGTCAAGGATATATTAGACAATTGTCTGCTCTTTAGTTGCAGTGAGCTTCTAGCAGTTTGCGCGTACGTTGAGTCAAAATAGAGTATTGTTGGCGCGTTCAGAGAGCCTGCGCTGGTTAACGTTGAACGCAGCAGCAGCAGCCTGATAGCTCTGAAACTGTGCAGTATTATAGGCCTGGAGAGCAAGTTGCAGTCTCCCTTTGTATGAAGCAATAAGTTGTGATGTTGTTAAGACATACTGTGAAGTGCGGAGTTGTATTGGTCTTGGCAGATTTTGTTGCGGTGCAAGTCGGTCCGACAGGCCTCGATTGTCACCTCAGTTGACTACCTTGGACTAGCACGTCTCAGGGCATGTATATATGGTCGCCCCCTAGCTAGCAAGCAACTCAGCGCAGTTTTCCATCGATATACAGCGGCTACGTTTGCCGCAACAGATTTTGACCGGTTCGGTGATATGACCGGCTCGGTGATAGAGTACGTTACTTGCTATAAAGATGCAGGGGAAGGACCTGTTACAAGAGAATAACGTCTAACATACAACAGTCTAGGACAACTGCAACACTACACATTTTACAGACGCGTAGCCAGCGCAATCCTTAACTGCTTTATAATTGCTAAGGCAGTTTGTTGCTAACCTCCACATTTAGTTAGACTAAGCCTGCTTACAGCAATGCCACACCACGAACGTTCACTTCTGCATGGGCCTAATAATCTAGATAGGCTCTGCTGCTACGTCCATACTGTTAGCACAGTATGTGACAAAAGGCAGAGAGACAGCAGGGCACTTGTGGAGTTTACTTGTGGATATGTGCACTAAGTCACGCAGACATTAAGACAACAAGCCTGTCACACATATGTGGTGTCACAGCATACTGTAGGCAGAGTTTGTAAAACATAAACAGCAATAACTATCATGTGTTGCGGAGCAAAAAGTCAACCTTTTACTCCCTTGAGTAAGTTCGTCTTAACTGTGACACCCCCCTCCCCAGATTGTAGCAATAGCGTAGAGCTGGTAGCTTTTCAAGGTTTTCTGTACATGTAGGTCGTGACGCAACATGCCCTGTATATTCTGCTCCACACATCTAGCGTTCTACGTCTGTGCCCTTAACATCCCCTTAACATCTGGCACTTAGCTTCTCAGCTCTCTTGCGCAGTGTTCTTTGGCGTCTTCTTGCCGGTAGTGAGGTGTCAGGCTCACTTGCAGTCACCCACCTTCCCAGCAGTCCACTGCAGACTTGCATAGGCAGGAAGTAGCGTTCCTGGGCTCATAACTGTTGCGGAGCAAAATGTCAACCTTTTACTCCCTTCAGTAAGTTCGTCTCAACCGTGACATGATGGCTATTTACCAGCCAATTCGGGGGTGCTAATGTCTGTACATTTTGTCTCCTTCTTGGCTGCGACACATTTAAATTTACCAAGTGTGTTAACGTTAACGAATGTGTTCATCTATGTTCAAGCAAAGCAGTTAAACGATTTAGGTAAGCGGACATCGCCTAGTATAAAGATTAAATATTTTGATAGTTATGGAGTATTAAATAATAGCCGCAGACCCCGATCATGTGTTAATATTGCAGCTTGTTGTGACTCCTAGCGTTTGAACACTCGGCGACGCAAGCCTTCGTTCCACCCGTAGACCAGCGCATTGGCTAAGCCTACGAATTGTGTTGAGGCCTGCAAGGCAATTAACCATACCGGTGACTTCCCTCTCGCCGCTTCAACAACGCGATTCATAATTCCCGGTATCCAAAGGATGATGTACATGAACGGATACCCGTTCAAGAGCAAAATGCGCTGAATCTCTTTCTTCCGCGACCGTCGTAGTTCACCGCTGCGCGTGGTTTCCACCCCACCGCTCCGCGTGACGTTCGTTATCTTAGCGCTCGGGTCTTTAGGCGGGACTGACGGAGGGCAAACACCTCGATCATCCACAAGTGCGGCAGCGTCGTCGTCCCGTTGAGGTGAAAATGCGTCGTAGTGGCGGTCTTCCATTACGACGGGATAGGATCGGGTCGTGGGTTGCTCGAACGTGCTATTTGAGTCCCCATACATGCGATGAAGTGACACGTGAATCCAGATGTATACACCGACGGTGGAGATGAAGATGGCTATCCTCCACATGTGTGTTAAAAGGTAACGCTCAAGCCGAAGTGAGGGTTTGATCCAGCACCAGTTGCCACTGACAGGACCATAAAACGAGCGTCCGAGAGCGGTAAAACCTGCAAAGGTCAGTAAAACTTCGTTTGGTGTTGCGAAACCTTTGACATCATTGTCAAGACCCCGAAGATGAGGCTGCGCTTACTTGTTATGGTTCCGGGTACCCAGACAAGCACGCATAGTGCGGCCGCTTTCCATGCACTCGGTTGCGACACGATGTGGGGTGTCTTGATGGTAATGAGGACAACAATGGCTATCGCAATGATGGAAAAGTCCACTGTTTGCACGGTAATCTGACCGAGCCAGCCGTTGAAGTTGCAGGCCGGGCCTGGTTGCAGCTTGCGATCAGCGCGAGTGAAGATGGCAATCCCAGAGACAGAATTGTTGAATGCATTCAAGAAGTCTTCGATAACGTGTCAGATTATATTCGGCAAAGAACGCCACCATCGGTACTGAGGCCGCTGGCTTACCTGCTACAAGGAGATTGACGACAAGAGCATGACGAAAGTGTCTCCGATCCTGGTAGAAGATGTGGAAGACGAGAACCGTGAAGGAGGCGATGGCTGAACTGAGGCTCCCTACGAGCGGGGGGACAGAAAGAACAAGATTAGACATTCTCGTTGTCAAAGATTAGACGAGTACATGTGGAATTACCGTGCATCGGGCAGATGCTGTGGGCTTGCCGATTCACTTAAGGTGGTTCAAACAGCATCTCGAGGGTGGCCAGCTAGTCGCAGCACAGTTCGTGTCACTGTAAGTCTGAAACCCCTTTAGGAAGGCTTGCGGGGGCGTAATACGAGCCCGTAGTGGCCTTTTCCAAGACTTCGGGTGTTCGAGTCCTCCAGGCCGCGATGGGAGAATGTCACTGATCGGGCAGCATCCGGGCAAATCATGAAATAAAGCCAATAGCGCAGTGCTCTTAGTCAGGGTACTAAAACGCGAGATCTACGAAAGCGATTGATAGCTGGCGTCGTAGATGTGATGCGGAGAATGCGCCGGCGAGATCAGCCGGGCGTCCACTACCGAGATACGCGAGCTACTATTGCGCCACAACCCATGAAAAAATGAGCGTGCGTAATTCGCCGCGAGGCGCTAAGGCGAATACGCCTGACCAAGTGGCAGATGTTTATCGCTGCTGCTCTCGGCGCCAAGGCTATGGATAGCACGTCAAATATACGACTGAAGCCGGTCGCTAGTTTGCTCTCTGCGGTCGATAGTTTGCTCTCTGCGGTCGCTAGTTTTCTCTCTGCGGTTGCTAGTTTGGTCTCTGCGGTCGCTAGTTTGGTCTCTGCGGTCGATGCCGCATGACCCTCTCCCGATCGGCCAAAATGAACGGAGTAGGTTGCACTGTCGCGCCGGAAAGAAGCGTTGCATTTACTGTTTGTTGATTGCCATTGATGGTTCACTCTACTTCTGTACTAGCTACTGTATCCCGGTATGTGTACTGGTAGCCGCGACCGCGCACCAGCTCGGGTAAATGCAGCTCTGGGCTATCCACATGTTCAAGACCGGGAGCTTTGCCGGACAGGCTTTTTATCCCCTCATTGCTATCCACACCGTGCTTCCCTCTATGAGCCGGACCGGAAGCCTGCGGTCGCGCTCGTGCTCCCGCTCGGCATTCTCCATGCAGGTAGGAGAGATGAACAGGCGTGATTTTCGATGACAGTAAAGAGTCGGGAATGCCTCCACGCCCACCGCCTGGATCTCTCGCTTGCATCCAGCTATTGACGACAGTGATTGCGCTCATGGCAGTGGCGATGGCGTTGTCGGAGGTAGTCCGCCAAAATCTACTCGGTCATGAATTTGGTAATACCAAGGCGTTATTCGTTGTCTATAACTTGTAAGTCTTGAATACCTACCTGTTACCTTTAAAACCATTGGACAGAAACATAAGACTAGCCCTACTGGGAGATACATTAACCCAAACCTCTCTTCTAGAAGCACTAGTTTTCGTGTCATCCAAAGTCCATCCGGCACCAATCAGTACAGGGGCAACCGCTAAACTACTATACTCAGGGGTATCTTCGCATCGCGAGTATCGACATTAGAACTACCTAATCCCCTCTATCGTTATTGGAGCGCTGTCAGAAGGTGAATATTGGAGCGCTGTCAGAAGGTGAAGAGGACCGACTGTCAAGCACCGTCTGTCAAGCACCGTCTGTCAGCATGTGGTCGGGTCGATCAATCTGCGATCTACCCTAACATGACAGGGCGTGCGACAACGCATGGTCCGAGATGGTAGGTCAATGTAAACGTTTACATGGTCTGTGTCTCTTATCTTTGTCTGGCTTTTACCCTCGTCATCGACCGGGATGTCGAATCTTTATGCACAGCTTTGTTCACATCACCGGGCCCGAGTATCGCGGTCGCTGTCAGGTTACAGCAGCTCAGTGTTAACCCTGTCTCTCATGTCTCACAGGGTGTTCGAAGACCTGGAACCCTGATCGACACCGTGCTGCACTTTTCGAGCTGTTCGTACTATGAACGAGAACGGGTTCAGCCACGGGTGAATCCAAATCAGGGGGGTTACTGTAGAGCGAGGCGGTACTGTAAGTGAAGGGGGTGCTATAAGTGAGGGGGGTACTATAAGTGAGGGGGTACTATAAGTTAGGGGGAACTATAAGAGGGAGTACTATAAGTGAGGTGTGCTATAGACGAGAGTTTACGGTAGGCAAACCTTGTCCGCCATACAAGGGAGCATACCGGTAGTTGGCCCCTGTCAGCTCTTCAATAAAGTCCCAAGGGACCGCCTGTGCGAGCGGAGAAGCTTGTAGGGTAAGCTTGGCGCCAAGTGCCGCTGACCTGGAACCGGGGACCGCAATCTTTACGAGACGCTCAGGCCAGTTGAGCCCCTGTCTCCTTGTTCTTGGAACCCTGTACCGTGCCCTGCATGAACGCATGTGCACGCATGGTCAAGGGTCCTTTACACCTCGGCACACAAGATGACAAGATAACTAGTCGGCGAGGTCTGGCTCGGTACGACTCGCGCCCCTGGTCGAGACTGGACGCTATCTCAGTTCACGCTCACACCGGCAAAGTGGAGGGCTTCGAAGTTCTGACAAGGAGTTTTCGAGTCTGTGCACAAAGGCCAGCAGGATATTGGTAAAGGCAGACATGCCATATTTCAACTTCGCGTTCTACATTCCTCTTCCGACTCTTCAAGTCGACTCAAAATTGACTGTGTATGTCTTCTAGGCGTAGATTCTCTCGTTGTTTATTGGAGCAGTGTTGCTGTCGGACGCTCCGTCGTTGATCTGTTCCCAAGCATCTTTGTCACGCCCGTGGCGCACAGTAGCGAGGCTGAAGCCGACATCTGTGGAGTCGCGACCTTTTGTTTGGCGCAAACTGGGACCTCGGGTGATGAATGTTGATGCATGGCGCTTACTGTTGGGATCCGAGCCGCAGGCGCGTCTGTGCTGGAAGAAGTGACGTATTGCTGGGATTGAGCTTGTAAAACAGCAGACGCCCGTCTTGACGCTGGAGCAGAGCAAAACCCAGACCGCCAATTCCATCGATCTTTTGATTGAAGCAATAGGCCGGAGAGGAATCCAGACAGACGACTTGATGGTCGCCAGCGCGACAACGTAGACCAAAATCTCGATCAAGCGGCACTTGATGGCCACGGACTGTGGCCAGGCATTCAGATCTTTGATTCTCCTGCCCAGGCCGACGAGAGATCCGTATATAGCTAGGCCAGTGACAGAAATGTATGCAATTTTGGAGACGTTCACATTGTCAGGACTTGGCAGGCCCCAGGCGATTCATGGTTCTCACTGTGAGCATGCCGTCCCGACGATCATGAATCCATGCTCCAACCCGAGAATTTCATCTTCAGTCGAACGTGGAGGTTCTCAGCGACACAGCAGTGATTGATGCAGCGGAGAAAATCAACGAGGTGACGATGATCGCAAGCGGCAGTCCATGCGGGGCGATCAGCCGCGCGGAAGGATCGACATCCTTCGATGCCATCTCGGCTGTGAATCCGGGGTAACAATGCAGAAACACGACGCGAGCTTGTGCGAAGCTGCGAACAATACATTGTGGATGGCTCCTTCCCTTATACTGCCTCCCGATTCCGGCCGTACGTCGTATCCACACTGCCCAAACTGCAGAGAAGATTGCTACACATGAGAGTCAGCCCTCCTACATGCAGTTGGACCCGGCGATATGATCTGGCAGGGAATGGCGCCCCAGCCGCCCGCTAGCGCAGCGCTAGCGCACAATGAAAAACGAACACGACAAATTGTGTCTTGTTGTCGTCATGGCATTGAGCACAGTTGTCGTCATGGTGGTGAGCATAGTTGTCATGGTGTTGAGCATAGTTGTCGTCATAGTGTTGAGCATAGTTGTCGTCATAGTGTTGAGCATAGTTGTCGTCATGGTGGTGAGCATAGTTGTCGTCATGGTGTTGAGCAAATGTGCCTTACCAGTCTACGCCTGAGCTGCGTCGATGACATGTTCCACGCCGACTCGGAAAGACGACAATGAACCCTCCAAACTCCAGACGCCTGTTCGTCGCCATCTCAGCACGGGGACGGCAGGGACGAGCCATGGACGGTATTGTGAGCGGGTGGGATACGAGGACGAGCCATGGACGGTGTTGTGAGCGGGTGGGATACGAGGAGCGTGCCGCCGTGGCCCAACAAGTCGTATTGCAAGTACCGGGCCCGTGTGAGATACGAGGACGGATGAGCGAGTAGGCGCGTCGAGATGCCGCCAGCCAGGATCGACACACGCAGCAGCTGGCAAGGGGCCAGGGTGCTGCGGGGCGTTTTGGTAGGTAACAGCGATGTTGCGAACCGGGATTGTGGTGGTAGCATGGTGTACGGGTTGCATTGGTACTGTAGCGAGGCAAAGATGTAGGGGGTAGACGTAACATGGTGAGGCGAGGAAGAAGTCTTGTATGCATGGTAGTGCTCCTGCGATGCTCCTACAATGCTCTACAATGCTCTGCGATGCTCTTACAATGCTCTGCGATGCTCTGCGATGCTCTTACAATGCTCTGCAATGCTCTGCAATGCTCTGCAATGCTCCTACAATGCTCCTACAATGCTCCTGTAGTAGTGCTGCACTACTACTCCTCCCACTACTAGCACTCGAGTCTGACGAGCCCGGACAAGTGCTACTCGACGTCCTCGATCTGCAGACTCGCGACACTCCCCTCCAGCGGCGCGGTGTGCGCCTGGGCCAGCGCAGCGTGGGTCCCCGCCCCCTTCCGTCTTCTCTTCTTCCTGCCCGTGTTGTTCGCCGACGTGAGCGGCGGGGCGTCGCGGACCCATCGCGAGATGGCCTCGGCGCGCTCGGTGCTGATGGGGTACTCGCGGGTCCGGTCCTGGGCCCAGCGTTTGGGGCGCGTGGGGTCTGGCCTGTCGCCGTGACTGCCGTTGGAGACGCCGGTGGGCACTGTCAGCTCGTCGGCGCGCTGCTGCATGGCGGCCTCGGCCCTGTCGTCGTCTCGGAAGCGCTTCTCGCGCGCCCGCACGGCGCGCTGGAAGCTCTCCTCGTCCACGACGCGCTCGTCAGCGAGCGCTTCGAGAATGGCCTCGTGTTTCTGCCGCTCTCGCCGCTGCTCCTTTGTCTCTTCCTTTTCGCGTCCGCCGCCTCTGCCAGCCCCGCCCGTCCGTGCCACCGTCCCGCTCGCCGTGTGCCCGTTCGGAGTGTCTGCAGGCGGCGCAGGCGGCCGGCACAGCTTCTCCCACGAGCAAGCCAGGCCGATCCAGTTCTGGCCTCGTCGCAGCACTTCGACCCAGTCACTCCGCGCGGGGCTGCGCGCGGCCAGGAATATAGGGTAGCCGTCGAGGAGGCGGGCCAGGCGGGCGGCGTTGTGGGCGTGGCGCAGCAGCTCCTTGGGCGGCGTCTGGAGCAGCGAGTGGACGAGGAGCAGCGAGTGCAGCGCGTCCGGCAGCAGCGGGTGGTAGGTCAGGCATTCGTTCGCCGGGAGCGGCGAGGGCGGGGTGTTGGGCGGCAGAGGATACGGCGGCAGGGCGGACGGGGGAGCCGCGTCGAACAGCTGGTCCAGGGTGAAGACGGGCGGCGGCGGCAGGTCCGGCCAGGCGGCGGGCTTCTTGTAGGGGACGAGGGCGGCGTCCGAGGCCGACTCGTCGAGCAGGCGGTCGAGCCTGGCCTGGTAGTCGTTGCCGGCGTCGGCGTCGGCGTCGGCGCGGGTGTGGGTGTGGGTGTGGGTGTGGGCGTGGGCGTGGGCGTGGACGTGGGCGTGCGAGTGGGCGTGGGCGTGCGAGTGGGCGTGGACGTGCGAGTGGGCGTGGACGTGCGAGTGGTAGCGGCGCAGAAAGTCGTCGGCGGCGGCCGCGGAGAGGCCCGGGGTGTAGTCAAAGTGGGCGACAAAGGCCGTGTAGTCGCGCAGGGCGCGCTTTGCGTTCTGGCGCAGCTGCTTGCGGCTCTCTGCGCGGGACAGGCGGGCGGCGGCGGCGTCGGGCGTCTCGGGCGTCGGCTGCTCGCCGGCGGCCGCCTGGGCCTCGCGCGCGGCGGCCGCCTCCTCCTGGGCCTGCAGGCCGTCGAGGGCAGCGGGGACGTGGCCGCAGGCGAGGGCCAGGTAGACGCCCGCGCGGTGGAAGAGCAGCTGCGCCTCGAGCGAGCTCGGCTGGTCCTCGTCGGCGACGGCGGGCTCGCTGCGCCAGTCGCGGGCGGGGTTGCTGGCAGAGTTGCTGGCCGAGTGGCTGGCCGAGTGGCTGGCCGAGTGGCTGGCAGAGTTGCTGACAGAGTTGCTGCTGCGGTTCTGGTGCGCCGTCCCCGACACCAGCTGGTCCTGGGCCCGCCGGTGCTGCGCCTGCAGGTAGCGGGCCGTCGCGAGCGCGTCGGTCAGGTCGCGGGCGCTGTGGCGGTAGTCGTCGGTGAAGAGGCGCGTCAGGGCGCGGGTGCGCAGGGCACTGGGGTCGGTCGGGCGCTCGGCCACCAGGTCGTCGAGCGTGGCCAGCGCCGTGCACTGCGCCATCATGCGGCTCGGCATCTTCTCGTGGAAGAAGTGCACGTAGCGGGCGTCGCCGTCGTGCGGGCTTCGCTGCAGAACCAGTTGCGCCACGTCCTCGAGCGTGCTCGCGCCCTGCATCGTCGCTACACTCGCCGCAATCTCGTCCAGCCGGTACGCCGCCGCCAGCTTGCCCGTCGCCAGCTCGCGCATGCGGTGCTTGCGCTCGCGGCTCAGCGTCCCCCCTCCGCTGCCCGCGCCGAACCCGCCGCCGCCGCCGCCGCCGCCGCCGCCGCCCACACCCATGCCCAGCGCCGCCGCCGCCGGCCCCAGCAGGCCGTGGTGGCTTAGGTTGCTGCTGCTACTGCCGAGCGCGGCGCTCGACAGCCCGCTCGTGGCGCGCACCGCCAGGTTCGTCGCTTCGTCGACGTGCCGTCGGATCTTCACCACATCGTAGAAGACGGCCGGGTCGATGGCGTGCGGCCGCGGCGACAGGTGGTTGCTGTGCGCAAGCGACGCGAGCACCTCGGGCGGCAGCTGCAGCCACGGCCCGTGGAACGACGAAATGTAGCGCCAGTGCCTTTACACGCCATCAGCATGAGCCCCGCGACCCCAGAGACCCAGTAGTGCCCTGACCTACTTGTTGCGACAGATCATCAGCGCCGACGTCGACGGCTCGCCCGCCGTCTTCCTGTGCGCATTGCCATTGCTGGGCCCCGTCGAGCCCTCGCCGCTCGTCGCGCTCGTCGCGCTCTTCCTCTTGGCCATGGTGTGCCTGGGTCTGTGGTCTGCAGTACACTATACAGCACGCAACGGTAGTGGCCCGCGGCACGCAGTGACGTTTGGAACTTTCGTGAGCAACCGTTCCTTCCTCGCTAATTGCCGGTAGGTACGAAGTGGTTAGCGCCCGCCCGGCCGCCCGCCTTGGACCTTGCATCCAGCCTGTCTCTCGCCTCAACGTCTCGCCTCAACGCCTCACTTCAATGCCTCACCTCAATGCCTCACCTCGATGCCTCACCTCGATGCCTCCTCTCAATGCCTCCTCTCAATGCCTCCTCTCAATGCCTCACCTAAATGCCTCACCTCAATGCCTCACCCTTTGGAGAATAGACTCGCCTGCCGACTTGCCTGACTTTGGCACGATCCTGAAAACACCCATTCCCGAATAGCACGTAGGTTGTGTGCAAGAAGACTTGGCGCGTATACACTGGCTTTCACGTATACACTGGCTTTGACCTGTACACTACACTAGCTTTCACCTATACTCTACACTGGCTTTCACATTCCCAACGGCCGGGAAATACTACAAGTGCCGACTTGCCCGAGTCAGAAGAACTTCAAACGCATACCTGATCCCTAGTCGCTCGACCTCTCCTTTGAGCCGCAAAATCTCGCGGGACATCTTCTCGCTCTCCTCTTGCAGTGCCTGCGTCGCATCGGATGGACTCCTTGCCTCGACTGCAGGGGTACGCCCAAAGTGTTGCAGTGCTTACAAAGCCCGTCTGGATCTGTAACGATTGAGGGGAGAAGCGGATCACGTGTTGTTGGCGGTGGTCTGGTGCTGCTTCCTCATGTTGTTGAGCACCTCTTACCTCCGCTGCATCACCTCTTACCTCAGCTGCATCACAAACACGTCATCAAAACAGACCCCGCAGCGAGCCTTGGAGAGCAAAGATACAAGCAACACGACAATACAGAACAACAATACAGAAAAACAATACAGAACGACACAATACAGAACAACAATACAGAACAACAATACAGAACAACACAATACACTCGTCATGTACATTTGCCCTTGATACCGCAACAGGATCACTGGTGGCCAGGTCGACATCTTCTCTGTTTTCGCGGTCAAGCGCCTCTTGCAGGGCAAGGAGCCCATCTCCTGCGGCGCCGGGAGGGAAAGCTCCGAAGAGATATACCCTCGGCTCATCGTTCCAAACTACCCTGCTGCGGTTGCGTTCTGCGCAAAGTTACTTACGCACAAGCACAGATACACCCCAAACGCTGTCAATGAGATTACAGAAATAGATCGAAACGCAGTCGAAAACTCGTGCACGGCTGGCTGCATCTGGCTGGTTCAAAGTCCTTGTGCCTGGGCATCATTATCCTTGGCAACCTTGTCCAGATGGTCCCAGAAGGTTCCAAGGGATGACATGGCTACGCCGTGGTTTTGGTCGGTGACAGCGGTAGTGAGTGCCTTGACCTGCTTGTTGCGGCAGATCATCAGCGCCGACATGGGCCGGTCGCCGTCGACCTCTCGCAGCTCACCCCGCCCGCCGCGCTCCTCCTCTTGGCTATAGTGTGCCTAGATCTATGTGTGCTTTAGTGTGCCTAGATCTATGTGTGCCTAGATCTATGTGTGATTTAGTGTGCCTAGATCCATGTGTGCTTTACAGTACACAACGTTGCAGTCAGTGGCCCGCAGCAGTGCCCTCCAAAATGATCAACCGTTGGACATGGCTTCCACTTCCACCGGCCGGCCTTTTTCTCACCACGTGTGAAGCGAGAAAAGCGGTAAACTGAGCCCGAATCACCTGTCCATAGCTCGCACGCTCACCACAAGCCTCCATGTAGGTCGAGGCTGAAAAGGGCCTGGCGCTTGAAATAAACAAGGCGCGAGCTCGGGCCATGCGCTCGCGTCTGCTCGACACTTGCCTCAGCATGCTCTCGTCATGGCAGTTGCTAGTTTTCGTCATGGTAGTTGCTAGTTCTCGTCGTGGCAGTTGCTAGTTCTTGTCATGGTAGTTGCTCGTTCTTGCCATGGTAGTTGCTAGTTCTTGTCATGGCAGTTGCTAGTTCTTGTCATGGTAGTTGCTCGTTCTTGTCATGGTAGTTGCTAGTTCTTGTCATGGTAGTTGCTAGTTCTTGTCATGGTAGTTGCTAGTTCTCGTCATGGTAGTTACTAATTCGACGGTCCGGTCGTTGGCATCTGACGCCTCGCTGAAGAGAGCTGTAGCCATGTCGAGGTGGCGAGCCACCACTCCTCCGACGAGCGAAGAAAGGGGAAATCAGTGATCGCTCGGGGAAAGAGACAGAGGGCGATGTACATTGGAAGAGCTGGTCGACGGACGAAGGGACCTACCACCAGACGAGGTGATAGAGGACGGGTCACCCACGGAGACGCACCGGGATGGAATCGAGTACAGCGCACAACTATCGCGTCCGTGACAGCACCCTGATCGTTTGATCCTGTCCGATCCTACGTCCTGGATTGCGGCAGTTTTAGTCTGGACCGTTACACTCCGCACCCTGGCGGCGGTCTATATACCTCGACGCCGGCGGTGTTCTACTTCTGATCCCGAGCTATGATCGAGGCTGGCATGTGTCAGCTTGGCTTAGTACACGGCGTTCATTCACGCCTTCTTAGTCTCTAGCTGCTCAGAAACCTGGAGGCGGCGCTCTCAGCGCTGCGTGTAGTGCAGCACCACGCCAGTTGTCCCCGATCATGTACGCGGCCCATCACAACGGATCATTTCAAGGAGGTGGAGAGCCCAGGCCATTGATGCTACGAAGACATGCGATCGTTGAACCGCCTCGGGCATCGTACAATGCAGGAGACAGAGGTGCCTGTATGCAATCAACACCATGCGGCCAGTGTCTGTTTGGTCTCGCAACCCAAACACACCAGGTGGCTTGGGCAAGTAAGTGCAAGCTCACTTTTTTTCACGCTGTAATCTGGGGCCATGCAAGCCATCCCCGTCACACAGCCAGCTGAAGACCATAGACCTCATCAGTAACATCTGCAACGTCCAGCATCGCGGACGTCGTTCGGCCAAGCTGGAGAAAAGGCTGCGCAAAGTCGGCACCGACTTTCACGCCAGCAAGTTCGGCTCATTCTCGTTCTTCACACCCATTTGCAAGCCGACGGACCGCTTTCCCCTTATCCCGACTTCACTGAGATGCATGCGTGATGGTCGTGGATCACTGACACCTTCCAAAACGGCTAAGCGCTTGCCGTCTCGCGCATGCATGTCGATCAATCCCGTTCTTGGGTGTGTAGCATCGACGCGTTGTCCATAGGATGATTGCAGGTGCTTGCGGCGTCCGCACGAACAAGGCAGCTGGCCGAGCTGCGACTGGTAGATCCAGTGCGTTCTGGTCGCGCCATGCAGCTGTCTTTATCGCAAAGATACGAGCCGCAAGGCGAGGATCGAACGCCAGCATCACCTTCGAAACTCGTCCAAACCGTGCGATTAGCAGCCTTTGTCATTCGCCGTTGTGCTAAGTTGTGCATCTCACTGTCACACACGACGCACAACGCATTGGGGTCAGTTGGAACGGCACCTCCGGTCAGGATCTCGCGCCGACATGTACTGCCTTAGTCCCAGCTGTTTCGATTCCAATTATAGCAAGTCGTCATTTGTACCGCATCGCGGCGTCAACTCAATATGCAAGATCGCCGTCGGGACTTGTGTGATGTGGCCACCACGTGCCTCACGCCCTCTCCGCAACACAAGCTGTTCCAGCCAGTCATAGCGCATGGATTGGAAGTCTGCCAGAGGACCCACAATTGCCGAATTCTACCGCTTACCAGCTGTGTGATCGGCACAACTTGTTTCTCCATCGACGCGCGTTGGAACGACGCAGGTTCCCCGCGGGAGATATTCGACAAGGATGCTTGGCCAATCACCGCCAGAGCTTAGCCCAAAGCTTAATTCGATACACTAGCGTCTGGCCATGACGATTGTCGTCGCGCGGGAGGCTGACGGCAGCTAGCTGTCGCTGTGAACGCGGGGTAAAGCCTTATGGAAGGCTGCTCCCCAATTCCACCAAATCGCCTGCCCCAAGACGGTTGCACGGCACTTCGACAAGAGGAACTCATCGCTTGCAGGACAACCTGGGCTAGGCCCAGCAACGCGTTCTGACAGACTGCATCCAGCGTTGCACTACACCAAAGTCGCCTTGGCTACACTTAGCAATACATGCAGCCAAGCCTCCCCATGCAAATGCCATCTACCTCGCACTCGGACTCCGCCCAACCGACGTGTGCTATTCGCTGCAGACAACCACGCATATCCATCTCCATCTCCCCACTACCTAACAGCTTGCGCCTCTCTTCCACACATGGCAGGTAGACGGTGTTGTTTCAAGCTGTTCAATGCTGCTCACTTCCTATTTGGACGCACTGTTACCGGCACGCTACCTTCCACCGAGTAGCATCGGCAACTTCACGTGAATGCAGCCGCGTACATATACCCTTGCATCATCCTTCGCATGATGGTGTAGCGCTCGCCATTCCTGTAGGTGCGACATCACGTCCACATGCAAGACCCTAGAAGCTCGCCAGCACCCCTCCTTGTAGTGTACATCGCAAAGCGTCTTGACCCTAAACCTTGCGCGACGCAGTCTTGGAGTTCTGAAAAGCATTTATACGGAAGTGCTTTGCACACAGCACTACTTCCCTTCAATCACCCTTCACATCCAAGTGGCCGGCCACCATCATGGATTACTTCAAACGCATGCCCGGCCGCATCTCGCATGCACTTTCCACAGATATCACCATCAACCGCACCATCAGGTATGGCGGCAAGGCCGTCCGGGCAGCGCCCTCAGTTGCAGCGCAGTATCTCGTTGAGCGAGTTCCTGTCGTGCACTGGCTTCCAAAATACAACCCAAGATGGCTGCTAAACGACACCTTGGCTGGCATCACTGTCGGTGTGCTCCTGATTCCCCAGTCGCTGGCATATGCCAAAATCGCCACCATCCCCGGCGAGTTCGGCCTGATGTCTAGTTGGCTACCGAATCTGCTTTATTTCCTTATGGGCACTAGCAAAGGTATGTAGCTGTCGATATCACAAGATCAAGAACTGACCAGGGCAGATCTGTCGACTGGTCCTACCTCTCTCATGGGATTGCTCACTGCGGAAATCATCGCCGACGTACTTCACGACGGCTACTCCGCACAAGCCATTGCTTCGGCTGTTGCCATGTCTGTCGGCATATACTCTCTGGTTATTGGTCTCCTCAAGCTCGGCTTCTTGCTGGAATTCATCTCAGTGCCCGTGCTGAGTGGCTTTATCTCCGCTGCCGCCATCGTAATTATGCTTGGCCAAATCCCCTCACTCTTTGGCGTCACTGTGCGATCTGGTACCGCGAACATCATACACGACATCTTCGCTCAGATACCGCAATGGGATGGCGCGACGACTGGCATTGGTCTTGGCGGCATCCTTATCCTCGTCTTGATGCAGAAGATGGGCCAACGATGGGGCAAGAAGAGCAAGGTCGTTTGGCTGCTAGCTCTCGGCCGCAGTGCATTCGTGCTGATCCTCTTTACGGGTATCTCGTACGGTCTCAACAAGAACAGGGCTGACGATCCCATCTGGGCTCTCAGCAAGGTCAAGTCCAGTGGCATCAGCAACCCAAAGATGCCTGATGGCGAACTCATCAAGAAAGTCTTCCCGCGCTCGATTGCACCCTTTATCGCCGCTGCACTTGAGCACTTGGCCATTGCAAAGGCGTTTGGCAGGAAGAACAACTACGTCACCGATGCTGCGCAGGAACTGGTCTACCTGGGAACTACCAACTTCTTCAATTCCTTCTTCTCCTCCATGCCCGTGGGCGGCGCCATGTCGCGCACAGCCGTCAACTCCGACTCGGGCGTGAAGTCGCCCGCGTACGGTCTAATCGCCGGAGGCGTAGTCATTCTGTCAATCTTCAAGCTCAGCCCAGCACTATACTGGATCCCCAAGGCGACACTTGCCGCCATAATCGTCACAGCCGTCTGGCATATTGTGATCCCGCCCAAAGTCTTCTACGGATACTGGAAGACCTCGCTCGTGGACTTCATCGCCAGTATGCTCGCTTTCTGGCTCACACTCTTCGTGTCCAGCGAAGTCGGCATCGGCTCAGCGGTCGGCTTCAGCATCGCGTACCACCTGCTCTTCGCAGCCTTCCACCGCGTCACCCGCGTCACCTCTCTCTCGGCAGTGCAGAGTTCCACGCCCAAGGTCGTGCCACTCGACACCCAGGTCTTCGCCATCCACCAGAGTATGCTGTTCTACAACGCCTACCACATCAAGAACCAGTGCCTGGATGCTATACAGACGCACAACTCAGGCCAGGTCGTTACTTTCGAGGCAGAAAAGGATCGCAACTGGAGCGTTGCAGGCGAAAAGCGCGCCGCGCGCCTGCGCACCAAAGCCGCCATCATCGACGAGCCGGTGCAGATCCGCATCGTCGTGCTCGATCTAAGCGGCATGCACAACATTGACACCACAGGCCTCACGGCGCTCAAGGATCTCAAGACCGATATCGAGAAGTTCGGTGGCAACAATACCCAGGTCAGGCTCGTCGGGCTCAACGAGAGGGTGGCACTGCGCTTTTCGCGCTTCGGCTGGGTCGTCGCGGGCGCTGCTGATATCGAGAAGAGTAAAGAGGAGCGCAAGAGAGTCACGGCTGTCTATTCGACGGTCGACCACGCGCTTGTTCAGCGCGGACGCACATTCAGTGAGGATGATATTCAGCCCGTTGAGATGCATATCGTGGGCGACGAGAAGGAGAAGGTTTGATAAATTAGCTATATACACCGAATGCGCATAACTCTCCAACTGTATTGCGAATCGTAGGGGAGTCTCGTGCTCGTGCCGTGGTACTTTCATGATTTAACGAGCACCCAGCAGCAGTGGGTACAGCTCGTGCCCATGTATGATGGTGCTGCTTTGAGGGGTGTGAGTAGGCTATGCCGCTTTACTCCACCTTGCGGAACGACGGTCCAGGTGTTCTATTTGGCCAGATGCTGGGCTTATGATCGCCCAATATGGCAGATCGCAACGGAGCTCTGCGTGCCAGGAACATCCACACGCATTGGGGGTCTTGCCAGGATGACTGCAACGAACGCAGACTTGCCTTTGATCAGATGTGCAGTGAGTCCTCGTAAATTTGCTCGTGCTATCATTTCGGCATGGTAGGCAATTGGGCCGGAGTACTATTGGGTGACGTGATATCTCGAGCTGTTGGCGGCGGCTAGTCAAAAGACTACCATTACTGTCAGCTGAAGTTGTGCACGATTCGTCCAAGTACAGTCAGCACGAATAACGTGCCTTGGAGTTTAAGGCAAGTTTGGTGGTTGCAGCTTGCGCGAACAAAGCGAGTCTGCATAATGAAACTTTTCGCAGCTAAAAAGTGGCAAAACATAGATTGCATTACCCAGTACCTCTATGTAACTAGGCTGCTCAAATAAGACTAGGTAACTCTCTGCGACAAAACCTAATTTTCTCACACCAGTACCGCCGAGGTGCTGAGACACTAATCTAAACTTCGTCCGATGTATATCTGAAACCGGATCGCTGTAGAAGAAAGTCTTGAATTGTGGGATCTTTAAGTCGTGGGATCCTTGATTCGCGGGGTCCTGGAACACAATACATACCTACCGGTAGCGCCGGGTGTCGTAGCTACCGCATCATCGCTATCGTTGGTGTGCGCCCCCGGAATCTCCAGTTTGACAGTGGATAATCATACGATTTTTATTCCAACTGTCGTCTCTGATGTATACCGTCGTTATTTGAAGCTGATTGCGCGGTTGTATTCAATTTATCCCGATCATCTGAGTTCCTTGAGACGACCGCATGAACTTCTTCTGGTACATGTTCGCGATCGAGAAAATGTCTCCCCTCTATGCGAGGTTGCGCGTTGAGCTTGAGTCGCCATCTTCCTCTGTTCTATTGATCTTCAAAGTCTTGCCCAGTCGTATCGCCCTTCCAGACGCAGTGGTAGTCTGGCGAGTCGCCCAAGTGCTACCGAAAAGACCTGGGCATATGTATCGGATCACTGGTCGCAACAAGGGACAGCACCCTGTTTCCAGTTTGTAAGTGCATGGGGCCAAAGATTTGCTGAGGCGCTCTTGACGTACCAGACACAACGGCGATGTTGACCTCGACTGCCCCCCAGATACAAAATGTTGCATAGTCGTACGGCAGTTGCTTCGTATCGGCCGGAAAGCGGATGAGAATCACAAGTACAATGCAGGATGCTATACAGACACTATTATTCGATTAGTAGTTGCCATAGTATGACTGAGAAGGCCTCACATGGCGCCGAGTAGGAAGAAGCTCGCAACGGCTAGTTTCTGCTGTAGCGGCATTCGGAGGCGGCAGACTGGAACCATGGGAAGGACTAGGATGATCATATCCAGCATGAAGTGCGTAGTAATTGTGGCCAGGAAGAACTTATCGCCATCGATTTTGCAAGTTGCGGGTATTGACTTGTCCCAGATCGCGCGCGTAGGGACGCAGCGGAAGGCTAGCATGAACGTTCGAAAGATGAGCCATGTTGGGGCTATAATCAGAAGGATTAAGATGGGTAACCGGATAGCAGAGAGCTTGAACAATCTCCAGTAAAAAAGCAGTATAGACATTTTGGAGAAGGCGAGCGATGTGGCGTAACAAAGCGAGTTGAAGAATCCAAGTTTTCGGGCCTGGTACAGGACAGCCTGTCGAGCCGGGTCGCCTAGAGAATCGGGCATGCGCTTTCCGAGTGACCAGTGCAGTGTCCCTGGTAAGAAAATGTCAATGCAGTCGTTGAAGGGAACGATCTCGTTTACATTCCAATAGTATGGCGCAGTACCCAGTCGCAAAGAGCTGTGTACGGACATAATCTTAGTATTTGTACTCAGGCAGGTGAATAATATGGAGCTTACGAATGCTAGAATCGAGAAGCAGTCGTCGAGCCACCACTTGATGCCCGTTAATTGCCGTGCAACCATTCGCATTGAAAGCGCTACTAAAGCCGCGAGCCACGTGATGCCGATGCTGACATAGATGTCAATTTGAAGCCCGGCCATGGGTGGCAAAGATGAGAGGAAGTCTGTTCGCTGCAGTTTTCAAGATGTCAGAGGAATAATTCCGTGCTAATCATGAGTGTGGACGGTGTCTAGTCAATGTCCGAGACAGCCGTTTGCAGGCCTGTCGCTGAGTCCCCATCTTGAGACTCGAGCAAGCGTCATCCCTTGGTGTAGCTGATGAACGCAGCGGTCGAAACACGAATTTCCTCGATAGATGAAAGCATATAAGCACGTAAGCTAATCTGCTGTGGGTGTTCGACCATTGATGTCGTGAATGCAAAGTGAGGAGATTAAAGACTAGTCCCAATCGGGTAGTCACCACTCATGTTCAAGGGATCTTTGCAACGATACTGGCCTGCATGAATGCAGTTACAATGAAGAGATATACATCAAGTTACTGAATGAAAACTTCGAGCATGTGTGACGCTTGCCGTGCTATGTTCATATGTAACTGCGTGAGCAGTGTCGGTCGGAGACTGTGATCAACGAGTGTATTGCTATCTGTTGTCGTGTTGTGATGTTGTGTTGTAGAAGCTCTCAGCTCCGAGGTAAGCGCACTTGCCCACCAGGCAGTACCTGCTACAATAGGATATCATGTGATCTAAGCCACGTGGTTACATCATAACATGACGCCTCTTCTCAGTGCAATGTCTGCCACAGACCAACTGTTTTAAATCCTTAGAGATACCGTACATGCCTCCAAGCGCTCATCCCGTCTACGATCATAGCAATCGAATTCACCTCCATAATAAAATTGCCGCCCGCCGCCACGCGAAAATTAGCTTACTAAAACAGTCGCAACTCAGTGTTTGCAAATACCACGTGCTGCCAACCTGGGCCGCACGCTCCGAAATTCTCGCCCAACGCCTCAACGTCATTCTGCAATTCCTGCCAAGCGGTATCTGCTTCTGCACTTGTCACATCCCACTCTTCCATTAGATCATCCTCGCTAATGACGAAGTCCCTGTCCGGATCTTCCTCGCTCCTCTCCGCCACCAAGTCGTGTAGCTTGTCCTTGTCATTCGAGGAACCACGGTTGAGCAGGCCCTTCATATCTTGCTGATTAGCTGCGAGCCAGTACGTACGATGGAAGCGCTTCTCGGTAGGTTTGGCGTCGTGTTTCCACTTGTAGTTCTCGACAAGCCAGTCTGCTTGAAGGCATTGTTCAAAGAGATGACGTTGATCGGTTGCAAGTGTTGTCCAGTGAATCTCGTTCTGTACATGCCAGTAGAATCCGTACGTTCCAGTCGTGATCGTTGATGACGGGACAGGCTCGTATTCGAAAGGGTTTGCTGCATTATGCAGTACAAGGCTCGAGTAGCGGTCTCCGTCATTGATGAAGCCTTGGGACACATGAGAGAAGTGACGCTTCCTGTATTGAGCGTTCAATGTAGTGTCAAAAAGCTCTTCAAAACAACGCTGGGCAAACATGTAGCCCTTGGGTTTGAGCTGGTAATGGAACACCGACCATTTGTGTTCCTCATACTTGCTGATCATAGCCTGAGGTAACTGACCCGCAGTTTGAGAAGGAAACTCAATGATCGGTGGGGTGTGCACTATAACGTGACAATGAAGGCAGTTGGTGTCTGCTCCAGTATACCCTTCGTCATCGTACGGACTCTGATAGGCGTTGGTGGCTGGTCCGAGCTGTGAGTTCCAATCGACCTCAGGCGCGATCATGGCTCTGGGTTTGCGTCGCTTTGCAGGTGGAGCGGTCACTGACTTAGTTTTGGATGGCCCAGATGGCGGCAACGGGCGGTGGGTCAGAGCTTGCGACATGCCAGCGGTGATGGTGTTCCTGTATGCCTCTCCCCTTTGATGATATTTTTCTTGCTTGCGACGAGTGGTGGTATCCGGCAGCCTTCGAGGTACCTTTCGAGATTCTATTCTGTATCAGCACGGATGTCTCACAAATTGATGAGAGCGACTCGCTGGTCGAGTTACCTGTACGCCATTCTTACATTGCAGGCAACTGGGTCGTCTGGCCATGGTGATCAGTCAAGGTAGGCAATGATACGATTGAGGTACGGCATGGTTGAAACACAGGATCAGGCGGAATTTGATAAACTTGAGGCTGTACTGGAGGTAGCGCTTACAGTGTATGGAAGTCTGACAACTGTGGTCGGCGGAGGAGGTCTGGCTGTGAAGGATCATTGCATGTCCAGGCTCCATGATTCCCTCCAGTACCATCAGTTTTCCAGATCTATGCATGATTGCAGTGATATTTGAGTTCGAGGAAAGGTAGGCGCGCGTCTGTGGCAAGAAGTCTTCGGGGCTTCGTGAAAGACCGTTGGAAACAGAGCAGCGCTGAGTAAGGCTCTTTCGATCAAGGTAGGAGTGCCTGGAATCATTACGAGTCGAGTCAAGACAGCCGATGCGAGGCTGGAGCGGCTGCAATGGCTGCAAGATGTGGTAGCGAAGTGGCGGCGTCAGTAAGTAACGCAGTGAAAATTGGGACGTTGATTGCATTGAGCTCTCATCTTTATCCCGTGGTTCAGACGAAAGACCACTGCCAGCGTTTACAAGATTGTTGAAGCCATGCGTTTCGAGTGGTGGGCTCAGTGAATGCTGTGCAGGTACAGTGAAATGAAGCTCGTTGGGTAGTGACGACAGTTCTTATTGTAGATGCTGCCAGGCACTATAGCCCTGAGTAGATACGTTCGGCAGCTGAAGAGGCGCAAGTGCATTCGTTTTATGCAATTCACGTGTCGCAAGCGCTGGTGGGCGGCGCTGAGATACTCGTTTGGGGTATACATGAGATGGAAAGAAGTTTGATGTATGCAATGCAATGGCCGATTTTCTACTGTGCATGGTTGATACGGCAGTGGAGGGGTTCGTCTTGGATTTTGAAGTCTACAGGTGGGGGCTGCTGCCTTGGCGCGAGTGAAGGGAAGGAGCGGGCTGCGAGGTGAGAGAAATAGAGCGCGAAAACACGCGTGGAACTGACAGTAGCAGTTATCCGTCTCTTATTGCGCTGATTGGAACGTAGAGCGGCGCTGCGGTAAACAAGCTGGTGTCGATCGAGAAATGCAGCAAACGAGCTGTTGGAGTGAAGGGAAGCTTCGAGAGAGTCCACGAACGCGACTACCGCAACTAAGGAAACCTACCTCACTTGTGACATTAACGCAAGGATAGCTGAGGACGGAGGACGAGTGGTGGTAGACTAATGCAGAGTTCTGCCTAGATCATGGCGGGTTCCTGCAGGTGGTGCGAAATAGTAGAATAACCCCAGTCCAGCGCGTTCTACACTCGGCCTTTGTTGCAGCATTCATATGAAGCACAAACAAATGGAACTGAGAAGGCGTTGTCTCAGCCTTAAAGAACGGCACGTCGCTTTGAAACTGCCAACAACTAAACCTCATCATGCCTTTGTCCGAAGCATATCCAGTTCACTGGTGTCCTTGAGATTGAGTACGATCGCGACTTTTGTTGAATGGTGTTTGAGCATCGTGCAATTGCTGTGCTCCATGCTGCCCGCAGTATCCTCGTATCTCTTATCGTACTTTTCCCAAATGCCTTTACACGCGCTGAAACGCCAATTGACAATGCTGCCCGTGATTCATTTCCGCCGAAGATGGCATTCTTACACAACGCGCTTGACCTATCGTGCATGTGAGTGGGTGTGTTAATTTCAAGAATTGCAGCGACTGACCTCGAAGAATCTCTTCAGCCACCAGACCTGGAATCCACCGTTGAGGCTGAGTACGAGGATCTGGAAGATGCTCCACCACTTGACTCGTGCATTGGTGCTCTCGGCAGTATTCCTGTGTGTCCTCTCGCGGAGGACAATGTAGCCCTGCTCATCCTTGACCTGCGAAATGAGCTCTGACAGTTGACGCACTGCACCCTGTCAGCATACCGTGCTTCTCTGCTAAGGCTTCCACCCCTCGTATCACGTACCTTCCTTCTCGAGAGGATCCTGCGGCGCCTCCGACTCGGGGACGTAGACAATTCCGTGTACGTTGAAAGAGACCTCCTTTGTGTTGGCACCCCAGTGCTCGTTGTTGAAGCAGTACGTGTATTTGCCATCTTCCGTTGCATCGAATGAATGGTCCCCAGAGGACACGCCGCGCTCGTGGACCTGGTAGCTGCGAGAGGGTGTCTCGATCTGCGAACAAGCGTTAGCCGTTGCTCTGGCTCCCGCATCCAGAGGTCGCCACGACTGCCAATGCGTACCCAGAAATCAATCTCCAAGTTTCCGCTGCCGCCAAACTCCCGGTCGCCAACCTGGAAGGTGACTGTCATCCTGTCGTCCTTGTGCAGCTGCTCGTGGAAGCATTCGCGCTGGTGCGCCTTCATCTGGATGGTGTGCGCTGACGTGACGGAGAAAAGACCGCTTGCCGCAGCGAGGAGACCGAGGGAGGAAAACAGCATCGTTGCGACAGGTCTGGGTGGCTGCTGTCTTTTGTTGTTGCGTTCAAGAGACGTGTTGACGAGCATCACGGAGATGCCACGATTGCCCGCAATGCAGTTCGTTGGTCCGTGCTCGCGCCTCTCTCGCACCCAGAGCCACCTCCCAACATTAGAATCCCCGTCGTTTCGTAGCGCGCCAGAAAGGCATCGACCATTAGTACTTGGTGAATTGTCGCTCGTGTTCTCGTGCATATGACAGCTCAATTCTGCATCCCGTTACCCTTTGCCACCCATCTTCATCAGCCTTGGAAGCATATGTCTCGCACATACGCTTTCATCGAAATTAGCTAAGAACAACATGTAGGATGAGCTGATATTTGACAGTGCAGGGGGCATCTCTGCAATGGAATTATCTCTGTAGTGGCACCATCTCTGGAGTGTATTCTCGTCTTGTCTTGTCTCATGATTTTGTCATTCCCTACGTCTTTGCTGCGCAATCCTACAGCTGTCAACGGACTTCCATTACCTCCTCTCAATCGATCTTATCTACTTTAATCGGCATTTCTTTTTGGCAGGCCTTCGAATGTCTGGACCTCTATTGTGCTCTGCTTCACTTCATCTCGATGCCAAGACAAGCTTAGCCCACTGCAAAATGCACGCAACATCTCGACCCTGGACGCAGCAACACCATCGCCAGCTTTTGAGCTTGCCTATCTTCTTTCCTTGGTATGCATTAAAATGGCAGACGCAAGCGGCGCCCCAAGGCGCGTATCCATGGCGTACATCCTTGGCTTCAGCAACAAGCCTTTCAAAAATGGAGGGCCACCTGCGCCGCCACCTGCGCCTCGCCATCCAAGCGCGTTCAAGAGAATGGTGGGCTCTTACTACGCGAACATACGAGCTGACTCACTAACCGTTGGCAGGTCACAACGCCCGGCGGTGTTATCGAGTGGGCCGCCAGTGATGGTCGACGTGGTACCCTCACCGGTCCCGGCAAGCCACGCCTGACGACTTCCAACGTTGCACAAGTTCCTGACGGCAATGTGCCGGAAGTCAAGGCTGCTTCGGAGAAAGTAGCAGACGAAGACGATGGCGGTCTTTTCGGCGGTGGACTGTTCGGAAACGTGCCTGCTGCACCAGCCTCGGTGAAAGTTGCAGATGGCGACAATCTCGCCGACGGTACCTGGACCAAAGAGGAGGACGAGAAGCTTTTAGAGCTCAGAGCAGCGAATCACAAAGGCCCATGGGCCTCCATTGCTGACGAGCTGGGCAAGAAAGAACACGAATGCAAGGCGCGTTTCAAGGTGGTCAAGCCTAACGATTGGCGACCAAATAATGCGGGAGGTGGTGGTTGTGGTGGCGGCAAGCAAAAGAAAGGCAAACAAAGGGACCAAATGGGGCAGAAGATCCAGCAAGGTGGTGACAACAATCCTGATGAGAAGAAAGGCGAAAACAATGCCTCCGGGGACAACCCTTGGGTCACTGGTGGAGCCAACAAGGATGGAGACAATCAAAACTCCGGCGGCTTCAAAGCCAACACGAGTAATGGGTGGAATACCGGCGGCGGTGGTGGCGGCAGGGTAGAATGGGACACCAGCGCTAAAAACAACGGCTCTGGCGGCTTCGGCGACACCACACCCGCATGGGGCGCTGGAGGCGGTGATTCGGGAGGCAACGATCCAGAGAGATGGGATACTGACAACAATGGCGGGGGTAATTCTGGAGGCGGTGGCGGAGCAAACGGCTGGGAGAATCCAGCTGGGGGCGATGCATGGGGCGCACCAGCCAATAACACGTCCAAGGATAACACCTCGAAGAAAAGCTCGTCGGTGAAGGACTCATCGTCCAAAAAGGATGTCAAGTCATCTTCCAACAAGCACTATTCGCAGTCTGTGTCGAAGCACCGCTCTTCTCGCAGCTCTGATAAGGCTTCTATCTCAGTACCGGCTGAGTACGAACTCAAGCCCGACTCTATATTCTCTGCTGACGACTTACGACTTATCGCGAAGATACTGCAGCAAGACTGCTCGATGGTGTGGGACAGGGTCAGCTGGAGGTTCAAAGACAAGACAGGCAGGAATGTACATCCTGACGTATTCGAGAAAAAGATCACAGGCAAGATCGAGAACAGAACTGATTGGTGAATTTGGCCTCCGAGTCTGGGATGACCTCTTGACCGTCGGTTGAACGAACTTCCAGCAGTGCTTCTCGCAACTTGCTATTGTTCATGTAATATAATCTTGCTCAAGTGGGCCGACGTAGGCCACAGCTAGGTTGGTATGTCTGACTGACAGCCTGGTGCGCACTTTCAAGGAACTGCATAATGAATGAATGGATAGATTTGATTAACGTCCTATAAAATTTGGGGTTTGCCCGGTTCCCTTGACCTCCTAAGGGATACTAGGGACGCGCTGCGCTCGGGTCTTAGGGGGTTCCAGCTCTGTCATAGGTAGCAATGTTTTTAGTCGAGGCTTTAGATTGGGAATAATCTGAGGTCAAGTGGTTTCCTTCCGAAGGAACAGCACAGACGCAATGAAAACCGAGTAGGTATGGATCTCGATGCCTGACCCGTTTCACGCGGACATCCCTCTCGATCCGACGATGTTGTGTTGCGGTGCAAGTCGGTCCGACAGGCCTTGATCGTCACCTCTGTTGACTACTTTGGACTAGCACGTCTCAGGTCATGTATATATGGTCGCCTCCCAGCTAGCAAGCAACTCAGCGCAGTTTCCATCAACTATACAGCGGCTACGTCTGCCGCAACATGTTGCAATAGCTCCGCTGAAAATGCTCCGATGTAGGATTGATCTAAATCCGATAAAACGAGATTGATAAGATCGCCCCACTCTTATTGCACGCCCAAGCAATGAGAAGCTTTCGGTAGAAAGCTTCATGTCGTGAGCCCGACATGCTGCCCAGAGTGAGACCAAGTGATGGTATATTCTGCAGGCGACCCATGTAGGTTGAATGCTACAATAATAAGAGCATCCCGCTATTGTATTGCAGGTCTTCGCGCCTACTTTGACATTAGCTATCGTACCGTGATGCATCTCCACAGCTAGCTGCTCGCCGCATTGGCGATTTTATTTCCAGCTCAAGCCCAGGCCAACAGTACGGATATGTGGCCATTGCAAGCCTTCAAGTCTCCCAAGCTCTCCATTACAAGACTCGCACCACCTTACCAGGCCACATATCTCTCCCAGTCAGTGGTCACAAAGCTCATAACATCAGTCTCTTCGTTTACCAAGATGACGGCGAGCTGATCTGGCAGTCTGAATAAGGAAATTTAGCTGCCTTCCGCCCAACCAATCTCTTCTATGAGCCAGTCCTTGGCTTCTTCAGCGGTATAACACTTCCTGAACCTTGAGGCTTTGGCTATGGAATAGTGCAGATCCTCAACCAACAATACGAGCGCAAATACAACGTCACACTGTGGAATTTGACTTTCCGACTCGAGAAATCAGTCCACTGTACGACCTTACGAAGTATTGGCCGTTTCGTTGGATCGATATGCATGAGAACCTCTCTACCCCTGAAGACTGAAGGTGCAATGTTTGTCACCTCAAAAAACGTCACACCCTGGAATTCGACTTCCATCGGCGGACCAAGACATGGATGAATTGTCGACTAGATTGTGCTCAGAACAAATGTAACCAACAGTGTGATTCTGTGGTAGTGGCGTCATCTCGATCATGTCAACGAGATCTCTTTGAAAAGCGTTCTACCAACGTAGCCTCCGGGCAACTTAGGTCAGTACAGCAGCCACCCCTGGGGACCATTCCACATCAATTCTGTCGAGCACTTCTCCGACGGTAGTCCGATTCTCTGATCAGGACACTACTGCTCCGTTTTTAAGATCGCCCGCAAAAGTAGTATAGAACGTCACTCAATGTAACCTCATTACTCCTTCTCCGACCCCTCAGATCCTATTTACTCCGTTTCCATGGCTAAATGCAAGCTGCGCCCTCCAATGACATCTTCATGGGATTCGGTAGCGTGCCCAGGATGAAAGAGCTCAGTGAGAGTGGCGATGTGGTTCTGAGTGTAGCATGGGGCGGAGCAGTATCGATGCAGAATTATCGTGGGTACAAATCGCCGTGGGTTGGAAAGCCCGTTACGAAGCCGGAAATCGCTGTCTGTTGGAACGGAATTACAACTGAGGTCTATATGAGCTGAAAATTGGAATAGGGCAACGGAGGTGAGCAGTTGGAGCGTGTGGGGTGGTGCGGGGAACAGGACAATGAGGAGGATTGAGATTGTTGAGAATAGTGGGTTTGAGAGGGTGGCAATTATCGGTGCTGAGTTTACATATGTAAGAACTGAGGCCCCAGGTGAAGGTATCGAGCTGTTTGTGCCTCACGTCGTTGCTGTCACAGAGATTTGCGACCGATACGATGTAGAATAAAAAAACGGTGGCAATGGATAATCTTGTTATGAGCGAAGCAACTAAGTAGTATCGATGTTGTTTCTGCTAGACTATAGGGCTGCATTTTCGATGTAGATAACGAGTATACGCAAGCAACCATGAGTGATGCCTTCATGCGGAATCATCCCTGGCGCACATCTGTTCGAGAAGTACACATGGAGGATCTTTGTTACTCATCCCACAACCTCCCCCGTACGACGAGCTTTGACCTTGCATAACAAAGGATTCTTCATCCATAGCGCAAAGGACTTCTGTTCCAGCCAGCCCTGGCTCTCTTTGCAGAGCTCCAGATCGAAGCATAACATAATTGAAGCAAGTATAAGCCGCATTTCATGCATGGCCATATTCTGACCAAGACAGTTCTGGTGGCCCCATCCAAATGGCTGCAAAGCATCATGCACGTCGTTTGCATATGTGGCATTTTCTCCAGGCACCCACCGCTCTGGGATAAATTGGTCAGGATCCTGAAAGTTGGCTGGGGAGCGATAGGTGGAATAGTGATGAACTGATACCCTAGTTTCCTCTGGTATCCATTTCCCAAGGATCTGTTGGCCGCCTGTGGGGACAACGCGAGGGCTTCCAATAGGGACTGGAGGGTAGATTCGGAGACCTTCTTTCAAACAAGCGTTTAGGTACTTGCATTGAGCAAGGTTGTCGAATGTCATCTGCTCAGGCAACTGAAATTTTGTACAAATTTCGTTTTTTAGACGTGTGCATTGTTCAGTGTTCTGGAGCAGATAATATGTCAGACCACTTAGCAAAGTAGCTATGAATGTTAGTTTCAGGCTGTGCATTAACCACAAAGAGGCTCACCTGTGGTTTCAGACCCAGCTAGCATGAACAGTTCGGCGTTGGAATGCATCTCCTCTATCGAAAGGGCGTTCTCAGAGTCCTGTGCCAAGATAATAAGATTCCAGATGTCAGGCTGATCAGAACCTTCTTGCAAACGTTGATTCACGCGGTCAGCTGAGTACTGACAGTGATTCTTTCGTTGCTCTGTAACCCATCTAGGCTCATAGCGCTTAAACATTGAGTCTAGTAGGGGGTAGTACGCGATAATTGATGCAAAGGGCAACATCTTAAGTGACTCAAAAACAGAACGAACCCAAGGGCTGAGCTCATTCTTCTCTAGTAAGCTAAGAGAATGGCCAAAGCACAGTTGAGCCATAGTGTCAAAAGTGGTGAAATTAAAGAGTTGCGTCAACTCAGCAGGTTGCTGGCTGTCTGCAATCTGAACCAGCTTTGTCAATAGGATATCCACACTTTTGAGACAGAGTTAGCGAGGTTTTCAGTGCTGTTGGAATTGGATATGAAGCCTTTACTTACTATGCTTTGAACAGGGGTTCTTGCTTTTTAAGTGCACGGTCAGAGAAAGCTGGCGAGAAGAGCCGGCGAACTCGCGCATGGTCCTCGAAAGTGGCGTTTAACATACTTGGGACACCTTTTTCATATTAATCACTGCACTAGAAAGAAAACGTAGAGCTATCATACCATTGGCAGGTTGCACAGAGAATTCTGGTGCTTTGTTGTTCTCCAGTCTGCCCTTGCTGTGTCCGTGGATATCTTTCCATGCCTGTGCTGTAGCATAGCTAAGGTCGGTTGGTCCAAATCGAACAACAGGTCCATATTTCATGTGGAGTTGATACATCCACTGTACATCTCTTCCTTGGATTGTGGCCAGCCAATATGGGATTCGGCTGATTGAACACAACCTTGGCCCTGGAAACTCTGCAAGAGGATGCAAAGTTAGAAGGTATACATGTTTTGCTGCAATATACGCGCTGATCAAAGACAGTATAAGCGTGATGAAATTGAATGAAAGACTGTTGTGCAACAAGAGAGAGGGCAAAATGCCAGGACTCTTCTGATCCATGGTAGCTGTAATGGTGTACTTCGTGTAGTGGAAGCTAAAGAGTATGTGAGTATTTAGAGCGTGTGTTGAAATCTGTCTTGGAGCAAAGGGCCAGCAAAGAAATGCAGAGTTCTATCCATGCGCGGCCGTTGAGCTTCGGTAAATTGGCCAAAATGGAAACGCAATTGAGTCGTATATCATCATTGGTGCAACGTTAACAGGGAACCCATACCTAGTCCGTATTAAGGTTGACGCCGCAACTAAGCTGCACATGAATGTAGCTTGGGATGTGTTATGGATTCCCCTGAAACTCGTGTGACGCATTGCTGCTGGAAAATACTTCTGCGGAAGCTTCAACACTCAAATTCACTACAGTTAGTGATTTCATAGCGACCACTTGAGTACTTCTTTGTGTCATACGTTTTATTTGATTGATCTTCCCAGCACATGTAAATAGCGGAGGAAAGCCAAGCGCGCTAGTTAAGAGGTAGAAGGAGCGGTGTACTGTATTAAACTTGTTTCGCCTACAGCCGCATGAGACCTTCAATGCGATAGGCCATAGCTTGGACGATAGAATTATCGTGGTCTAGCGCAAGGCGGCTCGCCAACGTTCTTGATCCTACCACGCGTTCTCGTAGCTTGGCAATCCTGGCTCCACGCCAATACTCCAATCCACCCGTCGTTCAGTCGGCCTCAGGCCGAATCTGCACACGCAACGCTCAAGTGTCTGTGCACTGTGGGATTCTATTGCCTGCCCAATGGGTCTTATGCGCTCGATTGACCAGGAACTTGAAAGCATTTCGGAAATAAGTGAAAGTTGCATCCACTATCCAACTTTTGTCTCATAAGTTCACGCAATTAATTTTTCCCTCGTTGCTGAAATTGTGCACATGACTTCTCCCGATACCGCTCCACTGACAGGCCAGGAAATAGCTTCTGCTGCCTATGTTCTGCCACCTCTTCAGCCACAAGGGCTATCTCTTGGTATCGTTGCAGTGTCAATTCTACTTGCTATTATTACCTTGCTTGTTGCTTGTCTTCGCATCTGGGTGCGATTGGGTCTGTTGACAGGCCTCACGAGGGTTTGGAAGACGGAGGACTATCTCTTCGTCCTTGCATTGGTGGGTCAATCCTTCATACCATGCTTCAGATTATTTTACCCTTAGCTGGCTAGATCCCTTTAGACCTTTTTGACTGTGCAGTAGGTACCTTTCATACCTTCAGTTGTTTGGGCTATTATTGCCGTTCATTATGGTGTCGGTTTGCGGGATGCAGATCTGCCCTCTTCGCTCTACGCTGTTCGCGCTGGCGAATACATCGTGTATTGGGAAGTCATGTACTTCGTCTCCTCAACTTTGATCAAAAGCGCCATCGGGTTCACCTGCATTCGCATAGATCAACGAAAACGAGTGACCTATCCAGTTCTCCTGAACATTTTCATCATGTGGCTCACTGCCGCACTTGCCCTAATGTTTGTATTTGTCAACTGCAGACCTCTAGCAGCTACCTGGAACCCCGCTTTGTGAGTCTTCCAATGCAACAGTACATCTCAAATAAGTAGAGTGTACCAGAAGTCTTGGGGCTGACAATCTCTCAGAGGTACCTGTCAACAGATGATCAGTTTGGAGACCGTCAGCTATATTGTGTCAGCAGTCCAGGCATTGACGGATTGGGTATCTGCCTTTGTCCCATGCTACATTGTCTCCAAACTACAGATGCCTCGCCGAACGAAAATCACCATCGTCTTCATCCTCGGTCTAGGTATCCTTGCCAGCATCGCTACTATCATACGCTTGCCTTATCTGAAATACTACAATACCGCCAAGTACCCAAAAGACTTTCTCTGTAAGGGTCCATATTAGCGACAAGTTTTGAACATAACGCAAGGCCTAACGCAACTTAGTTCATGTTGGTGTCATCGTAATGTGCTCCAACGCAGAGTGTAGTCTTGGCATCATCGCATGTTCTCTTCCGCCGCTCCGAAAGTTACTCAAGATGTTTTATGAACATTGGAGCAGCTACAAACGAGGCGCTCAGGTATGTTTCGGTCGCTTGGGTCTATCCATATTAACACAAAAGTCCTACCATGTATGCACACGCTAAGTGGTAGACAGGATTACGATGTTCGTAATAGCGGCATGATATTGGGTCCGTTGCATCCTCAATCAGACGGTCTTTCATCAACCCGAGCGGCTGCGAGGAATGAAATTTGGCATACACTGGATAATGACGACTCGAGCCGAAAGGGGATTTTACAATAATTTCGCGATACCATGCTAGCTGAACTGCGATATCTCAAATCGATTTTCTACAGTTAAATATTACAGCGATTTGGCTGTTCAAAGTGTCTACGCCGCTCCAGAAGAAGACGTTATCTTGACTCCGATCTCTCCTGGTTCGCAGGAGCTGATTCAAGACGTTGAATTCCAACTCCAACTTCAGGCCGTACATTGATGGCTTGCGGCTCACCTGCACTTCATAAAATCAAGCAAATTGAAGCTCGATCAGGATCAAATGCAAACCAATTAAAACCCTGTTAGTATAGATGAGCTGCTTCATTACAGGTTGTTGAGGCCACTTTTGCACTTCGTCAGGTGTTGTGAAGATGGTTTTTGCATGGTAGATGTGAAGAGCAGAGATGAATGCTTCCTGAACTGCGAATATAGTAAGGTGAGCCCTTTTGTATATCTAGTAAGAATTGACGAAACGATCTGAGTTTGATGAATTGACTTCGTAGACAAGAGCTACGACGGGTACACGTATCGCCAGACCACTGGTGCAATGACAACGAGAACACTCCATAGTAATCTGCCGTTGCTGACCACAAAATGAAGCCTTGAATACAGAACAATCGATTGGCCAGTAATCATGCAAGACCAGCCCAGACATATGAGGGTGCCCCAAAGCAAGTCCTTGGTTGTAACCACGTGGCTTAGATCACGTGATATCCTATTGTAGCAGGCACTGCCCGCTGGGCAAGTGCACTTACCTGAGAGCTTGTGTAACACAATACCACTCAACATCACAAAACATCACAATACAAGAACAGATAGCAATAAAATCGTTGATCACAGTCTCTGACCGACACTGCTCACGCAGTTACATTGGTCGTGACTTGAAAGATCTTCGGAATGTATCCCAGCCCCCTTTCAATGCGAAACCAGATGCGACCACAATTAGGGTCAAGAAATAAAGTCCCATTCGTCACCTGAAGGTAGAGAGGATCCAGAAGAAGATTTCCAAAATGAAGAAGAGCGCAACGGAGAGGAACGCAGTCAAGAGCATCGCGACTAGCAAGGAAGTCTCTAAGCCAGCGACGACACCGTAGATATCACTTTCCATACTGTTCTAAGTTGTGGTATTGAGCTCGAAATCGGAAGATGGAGCGACTTGGCGGGATCAAGTGATTCTTGTGATGGCTTGCCCTTATCACAGCTTTTGTGCATGTCTCTGCGTATGCGGATGTCAAATTCCTCCCTGATGGTCATCAGTTCTTCTGGCATATAGTTTAATTCAAAACATATAGTTAACCTCTACAATATAGATAGGGGAACGATAGGGACGGGGGTTCCGATTCAGTCAAGGGTGAGGCATTACAAGGTTCTCGCCGCTTTTGTTGGCTGCTTTCAGAATCTGTAATGGCACTTCCACAAAGTTGAGAATGGCGTAGGCGCGCTCAAGAGCAGTAAACCGAACGGAATAGGGATGCGTGTTGCCGAAGATGCAATAGTGGCCGTGTCTCAGCCCCAAACGGTAAGTCAGTAATAAGACACAATCTGTTTTCGTCGAAATGTAGCTTCACTGAGTAGATTCCTGTAGCCAGCAATAACTTTTAATTCACCTCCCGGGCGACTAAGCTCATCGCTCATGCGGCGTCGAGTAGCACTAAAATGGTTGACGTCGTAACGCCCGCATAGTCCAGGTGCTCACACTGCAACGGCACGATCGTCTTCAAGACACAGACGAGAATCCTGCATGTAGCTGTGTGCCATCTAGAGAATTCTAGCAGTATAATCTCAGATCAACAGCTCCTAGAATACGACTGACAGATGTATGCGCATCTCCGACACGCTAAGTAGAGGAATGACGATGATCAGACTGCGTCTAACAATTACACGTATACGATGACAGATCCTGAGTTTTTATCCACAAAATATATTGCAATCTCTGGCTTCAGACGATGGCAGACTGTCCTGAGAATTTGGATCCTATTGCACATGATGGTATGTCATGTTTTGTCTTCCGATTTTGAGCGACTGGAACAGCTAGAGCAATTGTCAAGTGAACGCTCAATTGTAAATAGACCGAGCTCCAATCATTAGGACAGGCAAACAACAATTCAATTACTGACAACAAGCACATAATCATGCAGCGTAGGTAGAATAGGATGCTTTAGTCTATGACGAGTAGATTTTCTTCAGGAGAGATTTCGCTGACGAATTCGAGCGCGGAACCTTTTGTGATGTGATAGTAGCGAACGAGATACGAAACTGAAGCTTAAACTTATCTTCAAATCTGTTGCGGTGCAAGTCGGTCCGACAGGCCTCGATCGTCACCTCAGTTGACTACCTTGGACTAGCACGTCTCAGGGCATGTATATATGGTCGCCTCCTAGCTAGCAATCAACTCAGCGCAGTTTTCCATCGATATACAGCGGCTACGTTTGCCGCAACAAAATCCCCCAATGCAAGACCCTAACGCCCTAGCATCATTGTAAACAGCAGTGGCGCTATATTGCGTACTGACTGCAGCCTCAGCTTCAACAGCAAGAAGGCTCTGCATTATTTTTGACAATCCAGAAGCAGTCTTACGGCATCTGGATTTTCGCATAATCTCAAAAGTGCGCGGCTCCATGAGAAGCTGGGAGCTTTCGAATAAGCTAATGCATTCAAGGTCCAGCGCATCACATGCAGTACAATAACAGGCTTGCAATTAAATGCTGTTATGTTGCGGCAGAAAACTGCGCTGAGTTACTTGCTAGCTGGGAGGCGACCATATATACATGAACTGAGACGTGCTAGTCCAAGGTAGTGAACAGAGGTGACGATCAAGGCCTGTCGGACCGACTTGCACCGCAACAAAATCACAACCCACGAGTACTTGGAGCACCGACCTTGGAATTTCGACCCGATGACAGTCTCGACTACTCCATCATCTTTGAATCCCACATCAATACCAGCCAATGGCCGAGACTCAAATGATCCGGCTGAAGTCTAGACAACGAGGACGTACAATCTGCTTATTGGGCTGGGTGTTGGTCTTGGAGCGTCACTGCTCATCGCCAGCTATCTACTATATCTTGAAATGCGTAAGTGACACAAGTCTGGGAGTTTGACCCCATCGAGAGAGAAAGTCGAATACTCAGGAGATGAGATGGCCCAACTAGACGCGATATGCAACTACGACGTTGATGCAGGACAGCCAGCTGGCGTCGAGCTTCCTTCACGCGTACCCAGGCGCACCAGCCATGGAGCTATCCCACTGCCATGATAAAGGGGAAAGGCACGAACACTAGGTTCTGTGGTTGACTGAAAATTTTAAGGACAAGCAATATGCAGCAGGATCGATCCGGGACCTGATAGAAATGGGTCTAGAGTTTCAATGGCGTGGCACTCAGGCTAGCTACTGCAACAGCGGTGGCAGCAGCTTCAGCTTTGCAAAGTCTCCAAGCACTTTGATAAGGGCGTCGTTGGAATCAACGAATCCATGCCAGCCCATCTTCCGTGCCTTGTTCATCGTGAGATCCAGCGAAGCACCCATCAAACTACCATCCGTGAATCCAAAGATTTGATCCATATCCATGTCTTGCAATTTATCACCAAGATGTATTCGACCTATAGTATAATCCTTCCAGAATAGCAGGTAGGCGCCAAGATAGGCAGTGAATCTTTTTCCACCGCTCCGGGACTTCTGCGAGGACTCGCAACGTGTAGTTTCTAGATATACCATTGGAACCGGTTGTGATTGCTGTGAGACCTTTATTGAGGAAGGGAAGATAGGCAGGCCATGGAAAATGCCTTTGGAATGGGCTGTCTGCTGATTCGACATGTTGGCGGTTGTCTGATTGACTTTGGTTGAAATGATTCGTTACGTCTTAGAGGATCAATTTATTGAGCTTATCACAAGTTTGCAGCCTTTCTCATTGCGAGATGTGGGTCATGTTATTCAGAAGCAACTCCAGGTGGTGATTTCGTGTGGGGAGGATGATGCATTTACAGGGGCGAGGGTATTGCCAGAACACTGAGCGGTATCCAACGACATTTGACAATCTCTCCACGATGGGAAACACTCTGTCCGTAGACTCTTAGCTCGAAAAAACAAGAACGAGTACACTCCTCCACACTGCGCACAACTCGCAGCTAGTTGGTCGAAATCGTCTCGATCTGCACGGTACCCGAGTCCTTCTACACAACCTCATGGTCACGTACGAGGACGACTTCTATACGACCGTCAGCGCCAGCCATCTCATCGCGGACGACACAGTTCTGGGGTTGTGAGTAGGAGCGCGGGATGAGATAGGGGAAGTGAGTATACGTACGATTTCCGTGCGGCGCAGATTCACGCCCCTAAAGCACTCGAGGTAGCTGGCGCTCTCCGTCTCGGCCTTCTCCAGCTCGGTCGTGTATTTGATGTACGCGACCGTCCGTGCGACCTCGATATCGCGGTGGGGGGAATCTTGTCGCAGGCGCTTCAGGCTCCTTGTAGCCTCCTCGGCGTCACCGCGTCGGACGGAGTTCCAGGGCGACTCGAACGCTTAATAGGCCCCGATGAGCAGCGGCAGAGGCCACACCCACTACAGAGCAAACGGCAAGCGCCATGCCAGGTTGCCCTGCACGTCGATCATGGCTCTGACTACACCGGAAGAGAGTAGGATGCCGGCGCCCCAGCACATGCAGACGTAAGCAGTGACATAGGGACGGAGGATAGTAGGCACGACCTCGGACGCGTAGGTGGAGAGCGTCTGCGCGCGTTAGCTTCATCTCAGGCCGGTCAGGGGTTGCAGAACGCACCTGGGACACACCCCACGGGATGCCGGACATGGCTTCGCTGAACGTCAGCAGGGACAGCGACGGCACGAAGAAGACGATGAAAATGGCGCACATCATCCAGCCCATGAAGAACATCATCGTCCTGCGGCACCCAAAGCGATCCTGGGCGCACTCGTTGACAACAAGGCCAGCAAGCTGCCCGATGAGCGCCGAGTTGGTCAACCCCGACTGCCACGCGGGCGAGATGAGCTTCTTCCCGGCCCTCACGTCCAGCTCGCCAAAGCGCTCGAGGAACTGTGTCTGTCCGTAGAACGAAGTGATCTGTCATGCATCAGCTCCAGTGCTCGACACACCCGGCAAGAAGCGAGGACCCACGATAACAACGTCGTAGCCTTCCATGATCAGGCTGGTGGACAAGAACATGGCCCAGAAGACAGCTCTCCTGTACTTCTTCAACGCGGCCCTGAGCGTCAGCGAGCAGTCAGCGGCATCATTCGCCTCAGCCTCGCGGACCAGGTCCTGCGTGTCTGTGCTGGAAAAGTCGAGAACCTTGAGCTCGCAATCGGTAGGGACGGCTGTTGCAATCGCCATGGCTGCGCGGTGCAAAAATGCTTCTAGTCCAGATGCGCTTCTGGGAGTCTGTCTGTCGTTGAGCACGGTGGGGAGGAGCAGACCCGGGGATCTGCAGTTGTTATATAGTCAAGCTTCGCCAGTATAAACTCGCTCATCTTGGCTTGGAAACCAAAGTGCCGGAGCATGTAGTTCGGTATTAGGATGCGGGGACCCTGGATTCACTTGCTAGAGCACATGGTAGCAATGCTTCTTTTACGATGGTCGAGGGGAAACGGGCAATCAGCAAGCATCGGCGATCCGGCCAGCGCAAATGTACGGGCAGCTCCCACCGGTGGGCTGGACCCTGCCACCGCAGCCCACTGGACCGAGGGTTCGGTGAAGGTGCCGCAATGTGGGGTGACTCAACTTGCTCAACACATAATCACCAGCTAGGAGCCAGCATTACGACAGTCATGGGCTGATGTGCAAAGCTCCATGGGCATGTACAAAGCTCCATGGGCATTGCTGAGGAAGACGTCTCTACTGTAAGTTTTCGGCAGTGTTGCGAGATCACACCAGGGCGGAGGCCGCGACCTCGTATCAGCGGGGTAACAGCGCGGGGACTGACCGCAAGTCCACGGAGGGTGCTGCGAAGGAAGAGTAAAGTGACTATCCTTGACATGTATTGTTGATAGGAGTTAGATGAGCGCCGCTGACACACGAAGGAAGCGCTGCTCGGACCTGACTCCTGCGAGCGCTCTGCATCGACGCCACCCAGGAGAACGACAGCTGTGTGAGGTCAATAGTTAGCTCGAAGGGTGGACTTGCACGATCCGCAGGGCAACAGCTGCAAATACTTCGTAGGCCTGCCAAGTCAAGTCGGCTGGATCGTAAACTCGTGAATTCATATCATACTACCCCTTCCAACGCCAGACATGCGTTCCGTCACCACGCTACTCCTGCTCTTCAGGAAGCACGTGCGCAGCGCTAAGCCCGAGCTCCTCTCCCACCCTGCGGACGACGTGCTGGATAGCCTTGCAGGCGGGACTGTCGGGATACGCGGTCAGGAAGCTCTCGCCGAAATCACAGGCCATGCCGATTCTAGGATCGAGGGGCACCGCGCCCAGGAAAGGGATATTCTCGTCCTGGGCCAGGCGTCGCGCGCCGCCGGTGCTCGGGCGGAAGATTTGCGCCTCGTGCTTGCAGCCGGGACACACGAAGCCCGACATGTTCTCGACGATGCCGAGGATGCGGATGGATGCCTTGCGGCAGAAGTCGATTTCCTTGCGGACGTCCAGCAGGCTGACCTCCTGGGGCGTGGTGACGAGCACGGCGCCGCTGACGCCGCTGGCCTTGAGGAACGAGTTGACGCTGAGGTGCTCGTCGCTGGTGCCCGGCGGGGTGTCGACAATCAGAAAGTCCAGCTCGCCCCAGCACACGTCCATGAGGAACTTCTTGATGAGGCCGTTCTTCTTGGGCCCGCGCCAGATGACGGCGTCATCGCGGTTGGGCAGCATAAACTGCACGCTCATGACGCCGAGATTCTCGCTGACCCACACGGGCTCCCAGCCGTCGGCGGTCACGTGGATCGTCTCGTCCTCGACGCCCATCATCTTGGGTATCGACGGGCCGCAGATGTCCGTGTCCATCAGGCCGACGGTTGAGGCCGGGTTGGAGGCGAAGCCATGCGAGAGCATGGCGCTGAATGTGCTCTTACCGACGCCGCCTTTGCCGGAGAGGACGAGCATCTTGTGCTGGACCGACGCGAGGCGCGCCGTGATGAGGGGGATGTCGGGGTCGGGGCCTTTGGGCGCCGAGGCGCAGATGGCCTGATTCGGGCAGCCAGCGCAGTTGTCTGCTTTGCCTGCCTGGAGCGACTCCGGGCCGGGGCAGTGTTCTGCGCAGAGTTGTCAGTAGTGTATAGTTGCCATCGCTTTGCGACGCGGCGGTGGCGGCGCGTACCGGGCTCGGGCGCAACGAGCTTCGGCGCCTTCTGGAGAGGCGCATCGAAGTCGACTTGTGTTGGTTCTTCGAGCGAGGGCGCCATGCTGGTGTGGGACTGGCGAGTGCGTCGTGGCTCACATGGTTGCGTCTTGGAGAAATATCACTGAAGCTTGATAATCATCCCGCCATTGTAGGGCTGACGCTTTAGCTTGCCCCACCGAGACCGGACCTACTCGGTGCATTCCTCACGTTTGTCATGGTCAGTCACGTGAGCCATGTCTATCCATGCAATTCGTCACGTGAACTATGTCTATTTATGCAGTTCATGTATCGTCATCTTCATCCTCATCGTCTCCATGCCACACATCTCTACTAAGCAACCCCACTCCTCCACCGCGTTCCTACTTCAGCTTGACCATCACGTACGGAATCTCGACGTCCTCCTCATTCTGGTCCTCCGCCGTGATCTCGAAGATGACGTTCTTCTGGTGCTCGGGAACGGCCTTCTTGCTGACGTGCTCGACGAGCTTGCTCATGCTGGGAACTGTTAGCTGCTGTCCTACACATGCATTCAAAAAAGTGAAACTCACCTCAGTCCCATCCTGTCCTTCAGCTTGGCCGGAGGATAGAACGATGCGTAAAGCAAACTGACCCCAGAGCTGACCATCTGGATGTCGAGCCCCTTCTGCTTGAAGTGCTCGACAAACTCCTTCAGCGTCATGTCCTCAACCTCGAAGCGATCCCATAGCCTATCGATCGTGACATCGCCGTCTGGCCCAGCGTATGTGCCCTTCGGGCTGGCAATGGGCTCGCTGAAACCGAAGAAGGGTAGCGCCAGGTTGATGAACCCGTTCTTGTACTGCTCAATGTCATCCTTGCCATCAACCACCTTGTAAAGCTCGAGGTTGACAAGACCAGTGACCAGCGCCGTCGTCGTCGCGATCGCAGGGATGATCTTGCCAGCAATGAACTTGGTCTTGTGACGGTCCGCCTGCTCGATCTTGTAGTTCTCGGCCCGCAGGTTACTGCATGCCGTGATGAAGTCGATGTGGTGATTTGTGTCGTCGTCCTTCTCGAACTCAACAGGCTCCAGCTTGAAGCCAGCGAGCGACTTAGGCGACGGCAGCTGGCTAATCATCTCGTCCAGCTCGTTGTTATCATCCATGGGAGGCGCGTTGGCATTTGGGTCGGGCTCGTTCTCGCTCGCTTGGATCTTGACCGTCGGGTCGGGTCTGAAGTCAGGAACAATCATGTCGTTCAGAACCTCGAGGTAGTGCTCCTTGGTCGCGTTCGGTTTGATTCCGTAGTTGTACGCGTGCAGGATAGCGGCAGCCTCGACGAAGGTAGCGTGTGTGGGATTCGAGGCGTCGAACTTCAACGGGTCCGGTGCACGCTTGGGTCCGGACCAGAATGCTTGACCAGATCCAGTTGTGGAGTCCTTGGGGAAATTGTACAGCAGCTGCGCAATGCTGTGGTTGTAGCTCTTCTCAAACTGCTGACGGGCCCAGATGATGCAGTCGTCAAATGTAAGAGGCTTCTCTGTAACCAAGAAGTCACGCAGTGTCTCTAGTGTCTGCTTCTCATTGCCAGACTGCTTCAATGATGCGCCTAGGTAGTCGGGCTGTGTGAGGTAAAGGTTGACAACTTCCGGACCCTTGACGAACAGCGAGTCGAACATCTCGCGTGCCCACGCGATGGTGTGCTCAATTCGGTTCGGGAAACTACGCAGCGTGCACATGGGGAACGACTTCTCCGGCGGGTCTTGCGACGAAGAGTAGGACTCTGTGATGAACGGAAGAACGACCTGGGTATTGCCCTTGGTGCCGAGAGTACCGCTATCGAGCAGAGGCTTGCGGAAGAAGACGCATCGGCGGTCGACGTATGTGCGGGCCTCGACATTGTCAAGAGCGTTGGTGACGCCGTCTAGCGAGTTCCAGAACGTCTCGTTGAAGATTTCTTCTGTGTCTGGGCCAACCTTGTCGGACAGAACCTCGATCTTGTTGTTGAGATCAGGGTTCATGGCCTGGACAGCCTTTGCAGCTGCTGCAGACTTCAACGAGCCGACATCGTGGGGACGGAATAGGAACTGGCGGTTCAAGTTGCTCTTCTCGATCTGGTCGTTGTCGGTGACGGTGATCTTGCCACCAGGCCCGGCAGCCAGACCCATCAGCGCCCAGTTCTTCAGCATTTCGCAGCCAATGGCACCGGCACCAACGAGGAACTGCTTGACGTTGCCAAGCTTCTTCTGGTACTCCTGACCGAGAACCGCGATCTGACCATCGTAGCGGGAGCCAATCGGAGCGCAGTCCTTCTCCGAGCGTGCTGTGGAGGTGGGAAGCGACTCAAGCGAGTCAAAGTACAGCCACTGCATGATCGGGTGGAACTTTCCGGAGACAGACTTGAGCACCTCTTGCGCAGCCAGGCCACCGAAGAAAGCAGCGACGGGACTGAGATCGCCGCGGGCCTGGTAGCTGAGCTCCTTGATCAGCTTCTCGTCGAGCTCGACTTTGTCCTCGCCCTGTCCAGCCAAGCCCTGTGCAAGCTTCAGAACCTCGGCTGCGTCAGCCTCGTTGTGTGGTCGCGGGAACTCGCCGTTGTGACTCTCGGCGAACTCGTGCAGAGCCTGGATACCAATGTGGAGCTGCTGCGGACGGTCGAACTTTGCGAAATCGGAGATCAGGAGCTCGGGCTTCTTCAGCTGCTGGCTGAGTGGCTCGAAGTTGACGATCTTGGGCATCTTGACCTGAATGTACTGGCCTCCACTCTTGTACTCGCCCAGCCCAGAGACGTCGCCAATGGAGAATGTGTATGGTCCCTTGACCTCGATCTTGCGAGGGGCACAGTCGTTCAAGCCCTCCATACCCTTGACCTCAGAGAATGTGACCCAGTCACCGTCCTCAAGACCGTGGCGCGTCTCATCGAGCGCCGAAACAAGACCCTCCGAATCAATGCCAGCAATGATTCCATTTGTAACGTTCTCGCCGGTGGGGTCGCCGATGGTGAAGTTCTTGCCGAAGTCGGTGAAGATTGAGCCGAACAGACCGAAGGTGTCGGTGATGACAATATAGATGCCGTTCTCGTGGCAGTAGTCTGCGATCGTGACCTGATCCTTCAGCAGTGTATCGGTCAAGACGATGACCTGGAACTGCTTCAACTGAGACAGGTCTGACGTTAGGTCCTTGCCAGTATATTCCTGCACAGGTGTGTATGGGTTGAGCTCCGAGACTCGTGGGACGGTGACGGTGGCGCGCGGCTTACCGACGTCGTCTGGGCGGAGGAAGAACTGTGACGAGAGATCGGCGAGGGCGGCGGGCTTGGGGTCGTAGAGCGTTAACGACTTGACACCGGCGAGGGCAATGTTCTTCGCGATCTCGACACCGAGACCCCGCATGCCCGCTACGAGAACATTGGATGAGCCCATGCGCTTCATGGCCTCGTGGCCGAGCACGTACAGTTGTCGGCTGTAGAGCGACTCGTCGATCTCGCCGTTGTTGCCAGACGCCTCCTTGAGCTGCTCGACGGCGGCTGGAGGGTCGTCGACCTGCATTTTGTCCTGCGTCGTGTTAGTCATTGTGGTTTTAGGAGAAAGGTTGGTCGGTAGGATGGCAGCGTGAAGTTCTATGGTTGCCACGCGCGCATGCACTGGTTTACTAATGCACAGCCCGGCGCAACCCACTTCGGCGCATTTGCTTAGTGATGACAAGGGCACACTTGCTGTCATAATTTTCTTGGTTGGACTAGAGTCCTCGCTGGAATGCTTGCGCTTCGACAGCTTGTCGGCGGGCGCTGTGGGTGGAGCTATCGTGTGTCGTCGTGGGTGCGTTTAGTAAGGTGGGGTGTGACGTATGTAGTGTTGTGTGCGTATGTACAGCTGGTGTAAGTATGGGTGGTGGGTGAGGTGGAGTGTAGGAGAAATTGAGAGTGCGATTTGGTGCTGTTGAGGCAGCAGCTACGGTGAAAGCTGCGTTGATGACTTGCCTTCGAAGAAGGTGCTGGATTACGAAGTAGAGCTCGAAACCACCCCACATGGCCCGTGCCATAATGCGGTCACCGTGCTAGGCCTTGTCCATCCAAGTCCTCACCGTTCCACTTTCGTCTTTGACATGTTGTTCACAATAATTAGGCCATCGTTTACATTTGCGAAGGTTGGTAGTCTGCACCTCCCAGCTAATTACTACTCCTAACCACTTCCCATGGATCTTCGCCGAGTCAGCATTGCCAGATGACTCTACGGTTCGCTATCACCACACCCTATTAGTTAATTCTGTGTGTTTACATCGTGTACCTCCGTACATCGTATCTGTACTCTGCATTCGATCAGCCATAGCACCTTCATACTTCTCAGGATCCTTACGGTATTGCAGACGGAGTTGACGCTGTTGCCAGAGTGCTATGACGCTAATCGTAAGCTGCAACTGCCAAAGTCGATAGCTGCAGCTGCTTCTGCGGACAGACTGTTTGAGGACATCGGGGTTGCTGGTAGAATAAGATCGATGCAAGGACGGTGTGCACGAGGCTGTTGTAACGCACTTTTCCTGCACAGGACCTTAAGCTACTCTATATCCCAGGTTTCATATACTGGTCTACGTGCGAAGTCATGTAGTACTTTTGCCAGACCTCGGCATTACTCCGTAGGTATGGTAAGATGGATAGTACTTTTGTCGTCCCTCTCGAATGTCCCTCTGGACACTACGCAGACGCCAAAGTTAACGCCGCATGAAGACCGCGCTCCAGGGCCAATATCATGCAGTGATTGGACAATGCAGGGGGTGCCGCTGGCCCAACACACAGGTTGTACTTTTGCTGGCGAATCAAGAGGCTGAAGATACGCCACCACGGTCAGCCTGATCACTGCCACTCATCCATAACAACAACTCCATAATCCTCTTCTTCTTCTTCGTGAATCAGTATTTTAATGAGGTACCAGAGACTGCGCTGATCAAGTCCATCTTTGGTGGCGGAGTTTCATGCCTTCCAGTCGGCAGATTGCAGCCTTGTCAATCATCAAGTCGATTTCGACTTCATTCCCCCGCTTATCCAAAAAGTTATCATCTAAACCTACACAGGTAACTGCTAGGGCCAAACAGGTAATCAATCAAGTCAATCAGAGGCCGCTGGGCCCCACTATTGTTTGTTGACAACTGTGGCAGATGCACAGAAAACAGAACGCTAGATGCGAGCCAACGGTAAATCGGAAACTGAAGTGTACGCATCTAGTCCTGTGGCTCGTGAGTACCAGTCTGTTTGTCTGTGTGGCCTCGACTGGTAACAGTTACAGCGACGCCTCCTGCTGTCATGTGTCACACCATCTCAGAAAGGGAGACTCACATAACGAGCCCGAGTGTCAGATTGATCTCCATTGCTAGTCCTTTCGGCCGTAGCCCAAGTCCATGGTCTTGGATGGATATCTACTCGCTACCTGACACAGGCTCATTGTATGGATCCGAGTGCGCGTCTATGTACGGGTGGTTGAAGAATACTGAGCTGTGGTCGGACGAGGAGTAACCTACGTGGGCATCTTTGGATTCCTTCCTTGATGGACTGGAGATGGACAACAGGCAGCGTCAACAAGCTTGAACCTGCGAAGCGGGACTCAAGCCAAACGAGGAAGGCGCAGTCAACACGTGAAGCATCACGTGTACATCTTTACAAGCGTAGAATCACAGCTCGCACCACGATTCTGCAATACATCTTCGTCATCAATAATCGATTCATATGGTGTCGCTCATGCCACGCGTGAAGTTCATGTACAATGCGTAACCGTTTTACCCATTCCGTCTCATCCTTCACGTGCCATGTCGTGATGCCCGCCATAATCCATTAACCCCCGCCCATCTCTCATGAACTGTCTTTCATAATTCGTGAACCTCGAACACCAAACGCCGAAAGAGCAAAGCTTTACGCTGCTCGAAATGCAATGAACCGCCCATGTAAAAACATCGACAAGAAGTCGTCAAAGAACAAGAGAAAATGTACAAGTCCTCGCACGACGCATAGGAGGCAGAAGACGGGCCCGACGGGTTCTACCGCCTGCTCGAGTGTCTTGTGCGCCGTGTGTGGCGGTCTGACGAACTTGCGCTGCCTGCAAACTTGTTAGTGACTTGATTCCAGGCAATCAGTAGGAATGAACTTACTGCTACTTGTGTAGTCCGAGTAATAGTAGCTCGACCCAGAAACAGTCGTACTCTTATCATCCTTGCGATCATGCTTTCTCTTCAACCCCAGTGCAAGCGCCAACCCACCCAGCGCAGCCGCCATGCCCATACCCTTGCCCATCCCATGCTTCTTCTCGCTCATCGGGCGACTGGGACGGCTAGGTCCCTGGCCGTACCACCTTCCTCCCGCAGCAGCGCTGCCAGAGTGGTGGTGGTCCTCGACGTAGGTCGTCTCTTCATGGGTGTGCTTGCGCTTCTTGCCGCCGATGCCCAGGATACCGAGCAGGGTGTCGAAGAGCGCGCGGGCGCAGCAGAACAGGCAGAGCAGTAGGAGGAGCAAGATGCCGAGGAGCACACCAATGACGATACCGGCGATGGCGCCGCCAGAGAGACCGTTGGAGGCGCCGGTCTCAGTGAGCGAGCCGCTTGCGCCGGTGGGCACGGCGGTTTGGAAGGGCACTGTTGCGGTGGGCGTGCCGGTGTATGTGATCACGACCAGGGTTGAGGAGGTGGGACGGACAGGCGCAGATGCTGACACGGTGGGCACGATGCCGCCAGAGGAGCCGCCGGCGATCAACGCGCAGGTTCCAGAGGCCTTGCAGTAGAACCCAGAGTCGCAGCAGACGCTTCCGCACGGGCTTTGGCTGTTCCCGCAGGCAGCAGTCGTCGTGGCACCGCCAGCGTAAGAAGAGCCAACGCTGGTTTTTGTTACGGCGCCGACTGTCTCGACCCAAGTAGAGGTGTAGTAAACCCATCCACCGCTCGTAGCAGCAGCACCAGCAGAGCCGCACTGCGCTTGGTTGCTAGCATCAGTGACGCAAGTCGAGCCTGACGGGCAGCAAAGCCAATCGTCCCAACCACAGCTCACACCATCACAGGCAGCGCGCTTGTCGATTTCGGTCGCATTTTGGAGTTGCATGAGCTCCTCATCGTGGACAGGGTATGGCTTCGCAAAGGCCGTTGATGTGGTGAGCGCCAGGAGAGTGAGAGCCTTGAACAGCCCCATTTTGGGCTGGAGGAGGCCAGAAAGGACCTCTCTGGACTTGTTGTCGTTTGTCGATTGTCAAAAATTTCCGTTGTTGATTGCGGTGGTAAGCTCGAGTATCGAAGTAGTGGTAATACGATGCGGGGTTGCTTTCTTAGCGTATCTGCAGGTGATAGCGAATGGAAGGCGGAGCGATCTTCGATGCCTCGTGGGTGCTTCGTCAGATGGAATGCAAAGTGAAAGTCAGCGATTGTTGTTCTCAAACAAAGAACGAGTGTGCAAACGCAGAAGGATCGATGTCGTGCAATGCAAGGGAGGAAGTAGGGCACTTAGATTTGCTTGAGGCTGGCACTTTCCGCGAGGAGGCTGGGGAGGCTGGTTACACGAAAGGACTGGCCAATCGCAGGGGCTGGCTGAAAGTCGTGAAACCTCAAGCTGTGAATACTTGGATTGATCGTAATCTGGTATTTATGGATTTCGTGGAGCAGTTTTTGAGATCTTTGGAAAGATCACTTGCGTGAGGCGCGTTGATGGTTGCCATGAGCTCATTTGTGTATACATGTGGCCCATGCGCTGTTGGATGGACAACAGCGCCAGCCACCTCATTAGCAACACCATCACCACCCATGCAACAACCCGCTGACAATGATTCGACTCGGCAACATCCTTGGTCCGGCAGCAAGCACGCCCGTACCTGACCAAATCGCATCGTGCGTCATCGCCGTGCAGTATCTAATCCAGGACCGAGTCGCTGTTTCGCACCTCTCGTCAGCCTTGCTCTGCAGGATGAAGTCGCACGGTGTTCTTTCAGATCCCTGACACTTACATTTTAGGGAGGATGGTGCCTTCTTTCGCCCGTCTTGCCGTTTTCAATCCATACTCCTCGATGAGTCTCTGCGCCGCCTTGTACCCGACCAGGTAAGCCGTCGGCTGGGTGTGGTTGTTCGTCGTCAATGGGCAAACACTCAGATCAGCGACTCTCAAGCCTTTTACACCGAGCACCTTGTAGTCCTTGTCCACGCAAACTCCCTTCTCACCTTCTTTGCCCATCATCACAGAGCCGCAGGCGTGCCACACGGTGCTCGCATTGTCGCGCACGAATGCATCGACGTCATCATCAGACAAGCTGGCCGGCCCGCAGAGCGTCCGCTTGATCGAGGCCTTAAGCACTTTGTTGTGCGTGATCTTCGTCCAAACTGAGCGCACGGCTTCCCGCATGATACGCGCATCGTAGGGGTGAGTGAGGAAGTTGAGGTTGATGATAGGCTTCTCGTTTGGATCGGCCGAGCGCAGAGTGATCGAGCCCTCGCTCTGCGGGTTCATCAAGAACGCGACGCAGGTCATGTAGCTGTTACCGTTTTCGATCTGCACACCAGGCGGCCAGGCAGGGCCGTTGTTGATGAACTCGTATGTTGGGACGTTATCCTTCGCGAGGAACTGCTGTGTCGACGATGGCAGCGCAGTGTACTCTGGAAACGAGCTGAGCTCGGGGTGCTTGAGGAACCCACCCCAGGGACAAGAATGCTGCAGCGCGAAAGCTCCTGTCTTGTCCTTCTCCCACATGGCGGCCGCTTCGCTCATCAGGTTCTCGTCAGATTCGAAAGCCCATCGGTCGTTCATCGCGCCGTCGACTTCGACGCTCATGAAGGCAAGGACGTGGTCTTGCAGGTGCTTCCCTACGCCCGGCAGGTCCTTTTTGACCGTGACGCCAACCTTCGCCAGCTCATCCTCGGGTCCAATCCCGTTGACAAGCAATAGCCGCGGGGTATCGATAGCGCCAGCACTCAGGATGACATCTTTCAACGCATACGCTGTCTTCGTCAGTTCATCGCCACCGTCCAACCCTTGCACCACATACCTTTCCTCCCATCCGCTGTCTCAACGCCGACAACCCTCGACCCATCCTCACTCCACAACAACCGCGTCACACTCGCATCAGTCCATACCTTCAGATTACTCCCCGCATCCTTCAAATGCGCAATCGCGCTCGTGCTCCGCCCATCCTTACTATAGCTGTACGGAAACACACTCACACCGATAGGGTCGCCATTATTCGGATCCAAACACACCTCCTCCCCCTGATCGACTAGCGCCTGCATACCCTCCAAGACGCCCTTCTCCAGCATCGGCGGGAGGCCAGCCTTGACCTTACCCCGCGTTCCATGGGCGCCCGGCTGCGGCTTCGCAAGGTGGCTATACGCACTACTCCCATCGAACTCGTACGTCTCAATTGCCACATAGTCCCCTTTCACAGTCTCCCACGCCCAACTCTCATCCCCCACGCGCCTCGCCCACTCATCGTAATCCGCGCTACTGCCCTTAAGATACACGCCGAAATTCAAAATACTCGACCCGCCCAGCCCTTTGCCGCGGGTGTAGGCAATCGTGCGCGCGTTGAGCGCGGGCTCAGGCTCGGACACGTAGCCGTGGTCAAGGTCTGGGCGGATCATGGCCGCGTGGTAGCGGTGCGCGGGCGCGTTCAGGAAGGAGCCGCTGGGCGTGGAGCCGGATTCGAGGACGAGGATGGATGGTGCTGCGCCGGAGGCGGCGAGGTGGTGCGCCAGTAGGCAGCCGGATGTGCCCGCTGGGAGGTTGTTAGGTCATGCCATGGTTGTCGTTGTGTATTATTGACCAGCGTACCTCCTACGACGATGAAGTCGAAAGTGTCTGCCATGTCGACGCGCTCGAGAGCTCAATGCACCGTAGTCAAGAACAATGATAAAACGTGGTAATGGCTGGTGACGCGCCCACTCTTTATACTCCGCACACCTCGGCTACATTCACATGCCCAATTCCTTTTCCGACGGCCATCAAGTAGCATAGCGCGATGGCTGTATCACTTGAATCAGCACAGCTGCCCCTCCACGAGCTCCCCGCTGCCGACGTCGATCAGTCCCTAAGTGGACCTTGCGGGACCCAGCTCCGGGAATGCGGGACATCTGACGGCGCTAGTGGTCGGCACCCTCTTTCGGCAGGACGACGCGGTTGCTGGCGAATAAGGCGATGATGTGAGACGTGGAGCTGACGGTTAATATGTGTGCTGGCGGCGCGTGGTTTTTGGTCGCTAACGGAGCTGGCGCCAGCGTCGATAGATAATCACTCGGTACGGACTCGGACGCAATGGGAGTCATCAAGTCATTGGATATAGCAATCCCGTCGGACTGTCGACACGCGCGAGGGTGGTCGTGTTGCTCTTATCGGAGTTCGTATCCTCATCCACAGCTTTCACCGCCAGTACTTCCTTTACGTTTCTCCAAGGTCCGCTTTATCAACGCTCTGAGATCCGGCAAGCTCGCTGCCACAATGGCCAGGGAGATCTGGATGGCAACGAGAATGTTGATTGCCGGTCCAAAGTAGGTGCCTTGCTTCTCCCTCCGCATTATGAAAGGAACCTGCACTAGAGCAACACCGCATACCACGACCCCCAGCGCAAAGACAGCAATAAGAGTGACTCGCTGACGCAATCGCACTTGGCTCAGAGAAAGCACGAAATGTACAGGAAGGATGAAGATACAGAGGTCGGTTACACAGTCGCCCACAGCGGCGGTGTAGCTATACACAGCTGAGCTGAAACATTGCATTCCGCTGAACGTGCGCCAGGAGGTTGTCCAGAGCTTGTGAATGTCTGAGCAGAACACAATCAGAACGCTCAGCACCACTGCAAATAACGCGATGGTCAGTGCGAAGAGCGTATAACAGCACCGTTGAAGGTTGACCAGGGTGGGAGGAAAGATGCGCAAGTAAGACGCCAGGATTGAGAAGCGGATGAGTGTGACGGCGAATAGGTAGGCGAGGCGGCGTTCGAAGATGTGCTGATAATACAGCACCTCATGTGCTTCATCAGGACTACACACATCAGCACTACGCATCGCTGGCGGAGAGTCACTCGCCCTTTCCTGTCGTAACCCATGATGTCGTCTGCACTGATGCAGGATATGACTGTTCGGGCAACAGCACAGCCCTGGTCAATTTGGTCATTACGAACGCTGGAAGCAGTCGATGGCGATGCACTTACTGTCCCGAGAAGGATCAAGGTATCATCAGCAGCAAGTCTGCCTCTGACAACAAGCCTTGACCATACTCTGAGTATGACCGTGCCGAGCGCGAGACCCATCAGCGGGATCTCGACGGCGTACGCGACATGATTGAGTGGCGTGGACATCGTGGCCAGTCAGCATGGACATTGCCACTGTAAAGTTGGAGAGGATAGTGTGTAAAGTCCATCGAAGTTGGGCATCGCAATGGTGATATTGCCCATAGCAGCCAAGACTGGCATGATGAGAAGTTGCTGACGTGCAGATGGCGGCTGACTGATTATGATACAGAGTACGTATGCCAATCAATGCACGACAATGAAAGCTTCAACGCTTTATTATCCCTGGTGGTGCTCTCGCGGAAGGTGAGCACTGATATGTGTGCGGCGGAGCGGTGTGAGGACAGATCGGACAGTTCCTTCAGTCCTGTTGACTCGATGAAAGTTGTATGCATTCCCATAGATATACATCATATGGTCAGTGTACAAATGTAGATCGATTCCAAAGTCCGAGGTGGGTCTTGTTGGACACCGCATTTATTGTAACCATATCATGCAACTTGTCAGTGCATGTGTAGACCCCACTGAGTGGCTTCGTATAAGCTATCCTTTCTGCTCTGCAGCTTATGAACATGCTGTCTGTGTGAAGATATGATGGACGGGCATGAGTGGAACGTAAATATTTTGGATTCGAAGGACTTGCTCAAAATCTCTCGTAGCCTTACTAGTTCGATGTCTTCTTGTAAGGATAGATCGAAAGTGGGGACGGGAAGGTAGAGAAGGCCAGAGCCAGGCTAGGCTCAAATTGGCTAGTTAATCTCCCACATCCCGCGGCCATCCAGGACCGGCAAGGCTCCCATGCGGGGGTTGCGGGGGAAGCTTGCTGAGCTTTTTTTTTTTTGGTGCTGGACGCTCTGAGATTTGTTCACAGAATGCCTGCTGTGCCTCAGATACCATACGGTGCGCTCGCCGGTGCTGACCTGCCAGATTCTTGCAAGGTGCGTGGATGGCAGGCTGCTGAGAAACCGAGCTGTGCTGTCACGACTCACGCGCGCACGGCAAGCTGTCGGGCCGGTGCGACAGCCTACAGGCGCCTCGGTCAATCAGCAGAGCTGATTGTGCCCGCCGTCTCTACTATAGTCTGCCAGATTGAGCTATAATGACATGACAGCAAGTCACGAGGCCTGGATGTGGATGGCAAGGGATGCACTCGAGCTCGTACTGCTGGGCATGCTGGATGGACATGCAACTGCTGGCAACGAAACAGCTCGCCGCGTGTGGAGCAATGCCATCCGAGCAGCGCGACAATAGACGATCTCATGCAGGGCCATGTCGCGAGTGCATCGGACAGAAAACATGTGCAGGGATAACGGATCAGCCAGGGGGAAAGTGGAGGCGGGAGAGCTCGCCTCGCACATGCGTTCATTATTGCCGCTCCTTGCCAAGCACCAGCGCATTCCATGTCAAGAAGCTCTGCGCTCCCTCCGCCGCAGTGCGCCCTGGCTGCCTGTACTTGACATCCGCGCAAAACGAGCACTGGTCCTCTCTGCAGCATTACATATTGCACGCTCATTACAGGCGCGCTGCTTCCTCGGACGAACGCTGCATCCTGCAAGTTGCAACTGGTCGCCTGATACTTGCCGACTGCCGTCTTGACCACGCCTTGCATACACAGTCAGTCGAATTGGACGATTCCCCACATACCGTTACCTATTGCTCTACCAAGACCGAACACCAAGAAGACGGCCCAAAAGACACACCACGTTTCGAGCCACTCGTCTGTCCACGCGAGCACCCACCAGCAGCCTCACAATGCCGTCGCAACGCCGCATGAGGCTCTTCGGCGTGCTTTTTCTCGTCGCCGTCGTCACGATCCTCTACATGACGCGCTCCGCCGCACAAACACACGCCTCAGACTTCTACACCAAGACGTCCGAAGCGCTGCAGCAGCACGAGTTTGCCGAAGCTGCCAAGCAGCGCGACGCAGACAGCGTGGGCACGCGCCTGAAGGCCGCCGAGGAAGCCGCCAAGAAGAAGGCCGACGAGAAGGGCGCAGAGTTCCACAAGGCCGTCGAGGGTAAGGACAAGTCTGTCGCCGGCCGCGTCAAGATCGAGGGCGACAAGCCGGCGCCTGTCCCCGGCGTTGCAGCGCAGGGCGGGCGCCCGCGCGACCAGGCCGCGATGAAGGAGCACGAGACGCCCGAGGACCACGACGTGGAGATTGAGCTCAACGCCATCCTAAAGAAGAGCCCTGGTACGCCCCTACTTATCGACTCGGATCGAATCGCAGCTAACAACCCCAGTCATCATCTTCTCCAAATCCTACTGCCCCCACTCCAAACACGCAAAGCACATCCTGCTCGAGAACTACACAATCACACCCGCGCCCTACGTCGTCGAGCTGGACCAGCACCCGCTGGGCGCGAGGCTGCAGGACACGCTGGCGCAGATGACGGGCCGCCGCACCGTGCCCAACGTCCTGGTGCAGGGCAAGAGCATCGGCGGCGGCGATGATATGCAGGAGCTCGACGAGACGGACAGGCTGATCGACACGCTCCGGAGTCTGGGCGGGACGCGCATCACTGGCGTTGTGCACACGGGGGCGCGGGAGAAGGCGGCGGGCAGTATGAAGAGGCGGAGAGCTTAGCGTGCTCTCGGGCGTTGGTGTTGCGTGGTTGGTGCTAGAGGTGTGTTCTTGTTCATCATCACCGTGGCGGGGGAGGGTGGCACGCGGGACTTGTTTCTCCTAGGCACGATTGTCTTCACGCCCCAGGTGTGGGTCTGGACGTGGCTGCATGTAGGGCTCTGGACGGCCTTGCAGCGGCTTGGGCTTACCGATGTGTAGGTATTGGATAGGTGGTGTTTGGTTGTGACACAGGCATGGATATACCCTTGATAGTTTATCAGAATGAGCAGCGCTGACAGGAAGCAGTCCAGTCATTAAATTTGCATTACTTCGGTGTGTACGTCGATAATCTTCGTGAGATTGTCAGGTTATAAGTAGATCGTAAGAGTCTGCGTGTCTCTTCTCGTTCCTTAGCTGCCACCAAACTGACCACAGGGCAAGCCGGTTTTCTGCTCGTCTTGCGCTCGGCGTATCCATGTATCATAAGCTCGGCTCGTTGTGTATACCTCCACGCTGGACGGCATACCTCCACTCACTTCTTCGTACCGTCTGTGTCGATGGGTGAATCCACACGGTTGGTTGGGACACTCGCATCCTCCTTCCGGCTGAGAATCTTCTTCGGGCCCCAAATCCCAGCACGACCGCTCACTTCGCTCTTGTCCTCCTTCCACGCAATATTCCCACCAACAGACCCGTTTTCCTTCCGCATATCCTGTCTGCCACCCACCACCGTGGAGGGACTCACAGGACTCCCCGGCCCACTGCCCCTCTTCTTCTTCTTCCCGCTGCCCGCCTCAGCCAGCATCCACTGTCCGCCCTCGCGCCTCGCACGCTCCGCCTCCCTCTCCCTCTCAGCTCTGACCTTCATCTCGACCGCCCTCTCGCGCTCAGCCTTCTCTCGCGCACCGCGCCTGACCCGCTCATCCCTGCCCTTCTTATCCGCCTCGAACCGCGCTTTGGCACTCAGCTCGCGCGCCTTCTCCGCAGTCGCAACCTGGAGATATTCAGCGCGTAGCTTCTCCTCTGCATCCACACGGCCCAGCGTTTTAATGCACGGCCAGCACGGGAAGTGGCTGCGACGTAGCACGGGGTCGTCGCATATGTCCCCGCACACCGTGTTGGTCAGGAAGCCGGGGCGGCACATTTCGATGTACGGGCGGTCTGAGGGGTGCGTGCAGGTGTGCGTTTTCTTCCAGTACTTGCACATGCTGGGCTGGGGAGAGTCAGTGGTGTGAGCTGGTGGTGGAGGGCTTGTGTTTGTTACCTTTTCGTGGAGGTAGGAGGTGCCGTGAGGTAGGAGGTGGGGAGAGTGGAGATAATGTTGTTTGGGGGAGAGAGTATTGGGACGAAGTGAGGTGCGGTGAGTGAGGTGGGACGGTGAGGTGAGATTTGGCAGGTGCGAGTTGGCGTGTCAACAAAAGTCGTGGAAGGCTGCCACCGACTACCTCAAGGCTCGGCTCTCACTTCACCAGTGATGTCGTCCAGACTCTCGTACGTGCTCGCAAGAGTTAGACGTCAATCCAACACCAAGAAGATACCGTTGATGACACTGGATGCCTCCAGAGTTCTTCGACATCGTAGCACTTTTCTGTATCGCCTCCAAGCGTTCACGCTCATCTCCTCTACAAAGCTCCAATGCCGCCCGTGACACCCGCAGCAGAACGGTGAAGCTTGTATGGGAATTGAGACCAATGACTCAAGTGCTAAAGGGGCTGGTCGAGCCATTGCGGTATATTGGAGGCTGCAGTGCTGGTGGAAGGGTCTCGGGCAGATGTGGAGGTCGTGTGGCTGCCTGTGTACGCGTCCCATGGCTGCGCAGCCTCGCGTGGATCACCGTTATTGTCGTTTAGAACCAGTGAGTCTCTCAACTCCGATACTTGAGCTTTTCGACCTCGAAGCTGACGAAATGTCACACTTGCTCGCTAACGATGGCCTCGCCCAGCACACTGCTTTGAGAGTACTCCATACTGGAAGAGACATGTCGTCAGCCACAACCCGGTGAACTTTGCGCGCTAGTATATATTAATGCAGGCATCAGACTATGTTCAAAGGGCTTCGGAAGACCAGAGCCCACAGCTCCGTTTCGTCCAAAAGAAGGACCTTGCGCTTGCGAAAGGAGTCATTGTGCCTGTTGTAAAGTATCGACGTCTGCGAGGCGAGCCTTTCCGCAACCGAGAAGGTCTCTTTCCTCTTCGCCACCCTTACAGAGGCTGCGCCAGGCTCTTACAACACGTCGTGGTGTCCTTTACCACAAGTTCGACGGGGGCCAACGTATACCGATCGTGCTTGTTACGACAAGACCTCAGGTGAAGCGCTTGCTGAATGAGCATTGGGTTGCAACGAGACTGTTCCTTGATGTAGCTACCAAGGTTAGTGTTACCCCTGAGGTATAGATGCCCTATTGAGAAGCCTTCGTTACACTTCATGCTTCACCTCCTCCACAGTCGGTATTCGGTTTAGCTTAACATCCGTAAACTCCGCTACCCTCCTCACACACTCCATGATTGCCTTGACATCTTCCTTGCTCATACCGACCCGCAACGCGCCCCTGATATGCCATTTTGTCTCCAGCTTCAGATTCTGAATCATGATGCCCGCGAGCACAATGACCTCCGTATCCCAATCATCCAGCACCTGCCGATTGCTCAAGTACAAGCCGTACGTGATCTCTTCCGAGATCCAGCGGAAGTCCTTGTGTGCGTCGAATAAAGCGAGCGTGTCTTCTGTGTTGCCCGCGTAGATCTTCTTCAGCCAGTTTGCCCCGCGCTCATGGTTGGTGGCATCAGCGGCCCAGGATTCACGCGTGAACGTATAGTCTCTGTCCTCAGGGGCTTCGACTTTGGAGATGGTTAGAATGGCTTCCAATGGCTTGCAAACGCCTACTATGGAGACGAGCTTTACGAGGGCTTCGCGGAGACGCCGGATTAGGGCCTGGCGGGATGAGGAGGTTCGGAAGGATGGCTGATTGATGATGTGCAGGTAGAGTTGGTCAGATAATTCGGGCTCTGTACCGCCGACAAGGGCGGATAGGACGATGAGGTACCATCTTTCGGGCCCGAGTCTGGTGTTGCTGAAGCTGTTTTCGAGGGTGGCGAAAAGAGTCGTCAAGTCTTGGCGGACGGGTGGTTGTGAAGGCCTGGACGTGGACATCATTGTTGAGTTGGATTTCTTCTGAAATATGCAACACGAAACTTTCAGCTCTTTCTGATGTCGGAGTCCAGATGTACCTCGCCTTGACTGGCTGTTGCAACTCGATAAGCGTGCTCGGGTTGATGATGACGATGCGAGAAACTTTCTGTGTACGGCGCGAGCTGTTGTCTGATATGACAATGCACCAGGTCGGACGATGCTTGTCATGTCAATGTTTCGGTAGCTAAGAGATGGAGTGGTGGTTTTGCGATGTTGAAGCCGGCATGCTTACGTCAGACGCGCGTGGAGACGCGTCGACGTCAGATCTGCAACTCCATCCTATCTCATTCCAAACGCCCGCCTCTTCTTTCGTTGCCATTCATCTAAGGTTCAGCCGAGCAATACGGGTATGCCTTCTTGACGTCCATTCGAAGTCATCCGTGACCGTACTCCTACATTTATATCGAACCTGAATCCGCCGCCTCTTCCACCAACACTTGGATCCATGGAGCCCTTCTGAGTGTCATGATGGACCAAAGCAGGTCATTCTCGGGGTTTTGCTGGGAATTCTACATGGTCTGCTTGGCTCCGACCTGACAGTGCAGACTCTGACTTCGACGATTGTCACGTCTTAATCTAACACCTTGTACACTCAATAAACCTTACTGCAATCTGCATTAATGGGTCAGTGTGAGTCGAGTCTTCCAATCGAAAATAGTGAGTCATGCTTGCACCTTCATGCGCCATCACAATTCCTATGAGACAGCTGTTGTTGGCTGTCAACAATGCATGCACGCCTATTCAGAGCGCGCCTGGGCACGACTTTCACCTCGAGAGCAAATGCCAAAGAAGCGTCGATCACAGAGTACGAGCTCGTGCCGGCCCGCTGTTTGCTTCTTCATGAAACCTCGATAGCTTCCGCCTGCCCGTCTGCACCACACTGTCTCATATTTGCGCCGATCGAGCGTTCAACCCTTCCAATCAGTCCCGCTTGGTGGACTTGTCGCCCCTGATAGTTCTCGGCCATATTACTGCTTTCGACCACATCTATGCCATTAATATCTACGAATCTATTAAGCGCGCGACAGAGTCGACAATATCGTGGCTAGTGGAAACGGCGCTTGACCGCGGTTGCAACGTGCAATTGCTTCCCGACAGCGAACCGCGAGCCCCTCATGCAAAGCCACCAAAGAAATCTCAACTCAAGGAAAAGGTTCGAAAGGAGGCGAAGGATGCAGCGAAGCCTGCAGCGAAGGTTGCAGGACCCATGTCGCAAAGCGCGAGCCCACGTATTGTCTCAGAGCAAGAGATCATTCGACTCGCCAGCCTTCTGCAGGAGCAACAAGAGGAACTGGTGGTTCCGAAACGTTTCCTGACGGACATGCGCCGTGCCTTTCTAGGTCGCCGCCTCTTCGCGGACAAGTACTCACGGGAAGAGCCAGATAGTCCTGGCAACGCGCCGCACGCCCACTTTGCTGAGGTACTTGGAAAGTTAGTTGGAGTATTGGAGCCGCTTCTTTGCGTCAAGTCTGCAAGTGGTGTCATCGAAGCTGCCAACGTCGACGTGGGTGCCAAGTTCCTTGATTCGTTTGACGTGCTTGCGCTACCCAATAATGAGCAAGAAAAGAACGACGGTGCTCCAGGCGATGCGGCCTTTGTCGCTGACGCCGCCAAATCAGCTCCAACTTCGTCTCTAGACCCGCCGCCCGTTCTGTATTCGACAGAGGTCAATGACGCTGAAGAGTTGCAGCTTCAAGATATACGTCAAAGAGGCTACAAGCTTTGTCCTCAGCATCTGGTCCCCGTACTTCGCAAACCGTGGATATCGTCTGGATCTTGCTGTGGCAACACTGGTCACCGAAATTGCCTTGGCCAAGCTTGACGACGTAGTGTGGATTTTGAGGGCCAAGCTTGGTCCGCACTGCTCTTGGAATGAGATTCTCCGGTTGTTTCCTTCGTGGCTTCGTATTGAAGCAACATTCGCTGAGGCGCAAGGCTGGGAATATCCTAAGAGCGTTATATATCTACGACATCGGATGTCGAGGACTGAGATGCCGAGGATAACTTCATGATTCAGTACCTTGGAGAAGCCGTCATAGATGCAGTGAGTGTGACCCTGTAGCCAAGAAGCCGCACCTGTACTGATTACAGGCAGAAAACGCGGCGATGGATGATGGATACACCGACTGACCATGATTGAACATAGAGATACGCCGCACTCGCTGCGGACTAGCCAAGCGATGTGCTCTCGCTGAACAGCCGCGACTACCTGACACTGGCTCTACTCGCAGGGACCGCTGGGAGTGCACTGGGCCTCAAGACCTTCTTCGCCGCTGACCTTCTCCACGCAATCTGCCGTTGTGCACGAGATCGTAATGAATATCCGTACCATCAGCTCCAAGAGCTGAACGAAGAAAACCAGCAGCGATGTACACGTTTGGAAAAATCCAAGGACACGTCGGAAGTTATAAGCAGGGTGATCTTCAATGATGAGCAGAGGAATATCCATGACTGGATTGAGGGCACAAATCTGATCTCAAATCGAGCTCTTGCGCTTTACATGCTCCCTCCGCACCATCCCGCCTGCAGGAGCTTCTAGAAGATGCTACAGCATGCGGACTTCCCGCAAGACAAGAAGGATATCACCATCAGGCAAATCGAGAGTATCACAGGCCAGCCTGCTCCTGAGGCTTCGAGCGATGGGTCTGCCGAGCATTACATCACATCACCAGACGACTTCCTATATATTCGCAAATACCACCCAATAGTGAGCGGTAAGTTTATCTTGAACATATTTGTTCTGCGCGAAGTCAGAGGTTCGATATGCGAACTTGCATCTCGAGGCCTTCTTCATGTGCCATCCATACAACGCCTTCTGTCAGCTGGGCTTCTTGACTACCCGCTGGCCAGCGCTTGAGCAAGTCATCGAGCTCTACCTCAAACCACTCTTCTCCGGTGTCCGACCCACCACTGCAAGGAGTGCACTGACCCGCCTCACGCTCGCTTCGGGACACTCCATGTCAACTGTCATGGCCGTGATGGGATCCAACCCCAACGCCAGAGCTAGTACCATCGAGAAGTTGATGAGCACTCCGTCTAGAATTACCGGACAGTTGACGTCCACAGTGCGACCCTCATGTTTTCATGTTTGCTAGACCAGTAATCCCTTTGACCCATCGCAAATAACCAAAGATCATACTAGCAGGTTCTCAACATACCATTGAACGGATAAGGCGTGTCACAATCACGTACCGCTCCCCTACTGGACTTCTCATCGTCAGTCTACATCATTATCACCAACACATTCGCTCCCCGCAAACGCCATGGCTAAACAACAGGAAATTCCCCGAAGGAAGCTACTGCCGAAAAAGTCCGTCAAAGGAATCAGTAAGTAGCTTAGGACTGCTCCTCGCAATTGTGGCAAAGAAGAGACATTGACAAGAAACCAACAAGCGTGGGCTCAGTCGCTGACTGTGTCGTTATCAGGGTGGCACAGTCGACAGAAATTTGACAAACATCATCTTGTAGAACAAATACAAGCCGAAGCTAATGCAAAGGCTACTGAGGCGGCGTATGATGCTGACACCCTTACACAACTTGCGGCCGAGGAAAAAGAAGAAGCCGAAATGAGAGCGACCAAGCAGGCTGAGGCATATGAAGAGAAAGCTGAAGCATGGGCGCACAAGGCATGGGCGATGCACCAAGCTGGTAGAGCAGTCAGGACACTCAAGCACCAATACTACGGATGGGACCCAGTAAAATGTGAATACCTTCGCGATCTAGAGACGGAGAAGTTGATAGCCTTGCTCAAAGCTAGGCGCAAAGCTATGCGCCAAGCAAAGGTACGGGCGAAAGGTCTCAACAAGAGCGATGTATACTATTCGGATCGCAGCGATTCGGATGATAGCGATTTGGATAGCAGCGATGGTTCGGATCCAGATTCTACGTTCCGTTCCTCGTCTGATTCGTCGTCTCAATCCCTGCAGCGGCCCGCACCGTCCGTTGAGCGAGCATCAGTAGTGGACTGGCGAAAAAAGGCGCGTGCTGGTGTCATCAAGAAGAAACTCTTCGTCACTAAAGGCTGGGGTTCGATTACGTGGAATCAAAAGTCAAACATCCAGGAGCGTATGCTAGTACTGGAGGACGACGGATACGACCTTCGAGAGCTACTAGATGGAAAGGCTGCTAGTGAGCAGGTCACAGCAATTATCATAGAACGAGCAGCTTTACAGCATCAACCTTGCTCTCAAGCGAATCAGCCAGTGATTCAGCTGGGGCGGTTCGCTGCACCGCAAGGGGAATTAGAGAATTCGCCACCATCGCGGCTTGATCCAACACTGATGGACGAATTCTTAGGGCCAGTCGACCAGAAATCGCCCTCAGAATCACCACCGGAAACTTCATCAACCACCGCATCTCCACCTCGATCTACTACGTCAACACAACATCGTTCTGACGATAGTGAGATCAAAGACAAAACACAGTCCTTCTCCTTCGATGAGCTCTACTACCCCCAAGCATCTCGACGTCTCAAGCGCAAACGCGATAGCAATACAAGCAGAGACACAGAGACGGAAGTTGAGGTAACGTTTCCATCTCCAGCATACAAGGAGCGAAGAGTCGAATCCGTCGCTGAAGACGAGCTTGCAGCGCAGGCGTTGCAAGATATTAAACGGGCCGCCTTCCGCGAAGTGTTCCGTGCAGCACGATCGGTCAGTCGTAAAACATTGGCACCGTCGCGTATCATCTTCTCCACTGAAGTATCATCCCTGAACGCCAGTGGAAGTGTAACTCAAGCATCGAATATGAATTACTTGTACCCTGGGTCCTCGAAGCGCGCGTCAATCAAGTCGGCTCATACCATCTCGACGTGTGCTTTCGACAACCTCGTTGCAGAGCTTCGTTTCCTGACTGATACCACCGAGGAAGACGGCACAGTTCAGATCTACGACCTGGACTACGATGAAGACTTCACGTACAAGCTGATGACGTCAGAAGGACGCATCAGACAGGAGCAGCGGAAGATGCAGCAAGAGGCATTGCGTATCGCCATCATCATAAATACAGAAGGCCAACTAACATTCCATGGCGATGCGATCATCCTATCTGAGCTCCTTAAGGCACTTCGGGAAGGAACCTTACTGCACCACGCTGACTGGGAGTGGGATGGGCTGCGCTTGCAGCGGTCGAATAATATGTCGTGGTATCTGAGTCCGCAGACGCAGGATACATTTATGGGTATTGAAGATCGTCTAGAACGTCAGTCTCAGACTGGAGGTGTCGATATTCATGTGGGCGTGGTACCTTGGTAGCCGATGTGCAAGAAAGTGATGTTGAAAGGACTTGTGACCTACGAGGGAACAAAGAAGGGCAACAGGCGAGCAAAGAGCGGCCTTCCTTAGAGGAAGACGTTCTAGGGCATATTTCCAGTTCGTTAGACTTAGTTTCAAATAGCTTGAAATACTGTACAAGACCGGTTTACTCACCTTCCTGTGTCTCGGTCTCGATTCTTCCATATTCATGCTTTGAAAGGGGAGTGTTGATGATGCACCCTTTGTCGTTATGAAGTCGAGCTCTTCAGATGGAGCTAGCATTTGTGCAGTAACCGCTGGACTAACATGAAAGAATCTCGTGCTTTTCTCGGACTGTACATAGGTCGATTGTAGAGGATCCATTGAAGCTGGTGCTCAAAGGTCCTACTAGGCCTGTGATTGTTTGTACTTAAAGCTACGTGCGGGACTGACAGATCTCTGTATTGGTTCTTAGGAGCCACATTCTGGGACAGTGTTGACTGGTCGTCTTGAGCAGAACAAATAAGCGGCCCAAGTCTGGCCCGAAATTCTCCGCAGCTTCAAGGAGACAATCTCGCCTCCTGATAATCATTCTGCACAATCATGGCTTCAACCTTCCAGACCAAGATCTTCAAAATCCCAGTATGGGCACCCTACCTGATTCAGCTGCTCTTTTCGACAAGAATTTCCAGGTAAATTAACACCCGCAGGACTGTTGTGCTGTTCTACTCGTTCTGACGCTTGCCTCTCGTCCTCACTTTAGAGTTATTGCCCAGCAATGCGAGTCCCTCGTAGGAACACACGTTAATCATCCTCTTCATCGGTTTTCCTTGCATCCCTCATCGTGCTGAGTCTGAATTTGCGTACCCCTGGCTCCTGTGCGTGCGCGCACCATTGGCCGCGCCATGTACGCCATAATCGGCCTGGCAAGTTCCGCCATCGCATGGAAGACCTATCATGATGACGACAAGCCGTAGTATCGTCGTGTAATCAAGACTTTCGTGGGCATTACCGCGTAGAGTGTAGTGTTGTCGATATTCACGAAGAGGTCCTTTTTGTGGAGTCAGAAGTCGAGAGACGACGGGCGAGCAGAGCGATCCATCGCCATGTACATCGAGATAACAAAGGACAAGGATAAGAAGGGGCTCGATTTCCGCTTTGCACACTACTCTGCCGTTGTGCAAAATTTTGGTTCTAAGGCGTTAACGCTATGTCCGCGTTGATGACATGTCGCTGGTAAAAAGCGGAATTTCTTCGTCAGCTTGTTCCAAGAAGTTCTGTCTATTACTGCGCAAATCGCGCATTGCCCCGAGATAGCACCGTTCCATAGCCCGCTATGGTTGACACTGCGGTGCTGAGTTGAGCGATCTGCGAAGCTGGTGACCGTCACCGCCTACGCTTTCGGCTGCAGCCCCGCGTGGCAGAAAAGATGAGGGCTGAAGGCCCCGCGATGACATCACGCTACTCTTTTCGCATTTGGGTGCTCAAATAAGACGACGTCAAGAACCCCAATTCAGCAGAATCGTCTCACATCTTCATCCAATTTGAACCCTACAGATATCCAATCTCACTTCAGTCATATAAACACGGCAGCAATCATGGCACCCAAGATCCTCTTCGTTCTCACTTCCCACAACAAGCTGGGCAACCTGGACAAGCCCACTGGCTGGTACCTGCCCGAGCTAGCCCACCCCTACCACGTCCTACACAAGAAGGCTGAGATCACCGTGGCATCGCCCAAGGGCGGCGAGTCTCCTCTGGACCCCTCATCCGTCGAAGCCGCCAAGGACGACGTCTCTGTCAACTTCCTGAAGAACAACGAGTCTGTTTGGAAGAACACACAAAAGCTAGACCAATTCGTCGGTAAAGCCAAGGACTTCGATGCCATTTTCTACGTCGGCGGCCACGGGCCTATGTTCGACCTCGTTGATAACCCGATCAGCCAGCAGCTGATCCGCGAGTTCTGGGAGGCGGATAAAATTGTGTCGGCGGTATGCCACGCACCAGCCGTCTTCTACGACGTTAAACTCTCCGATGGCAGCCTGTTGGTTGCCGGCAAGGAAGTCACGGCTTTCACGAATACGGAGGAGGAGCAAGCTGGTTTAACAGATGTCGTACCCTTCCTCCCAGAGAATGCGCTGCAGAAGGCATCTGGTGGCAAGTTTGTTAAGGCTGCTGAGCCTTGGGGTGAGAAGGTCGTCATTTCCGGACGTTTGATTACAGGACAGAATCCGGCCAGTGCGACAGCTGTTGGTGAGGCTATCGCAAAGGCGCTTGGAATCTAGGTCCACATATAAATAGGACTCAACATACGTTAATTACCTCTCATTATGACCCCGGCGCGCTTGATGACTGGCACACTTGATGGCCGAAATGCGCTGACATTGTGCAAGGCTGCTTTCTGCGTTGTTTGACGCAGCGTTGTATTGTCGCATGCTGCGCCGTCTGTGCGGAATCAAGGGTCATTTCCAATATCTTAGTTCGTCGAATGTAAGAACGGGCACGTGCTGTCTAGGGAGTATTGTGAGGGGAGCTGATGTAACTGAAGGCCTCCAGGATCTGCTTCACCACCGCTCCTTCCCTATCAATTCTACTTGGACCGGATGGAACTTCCTTTCAGCGACTTCAATATCGTGATCGAAGATGAGATTTGCTAATACTGGGTGTTGTCGTTGTGCAGCGCGGAGGTAAGTCAGAGTGTCGCCGCGCAGCCGCATGTTGCGCCTCGTTTGTTGGTCCTGGACCGTCTATCACCGCTTCTTCCTTTTGAGCCTCTCGCACCTTAGTTATGATCATCGATGAATCTAGGAAGTAGTTAAGATCATCACCAGCATTTTCCCGTAATGCAATGCCTCAAAAGTTGGAAAGATTCTGTTGTGCACTCAAAAACGTGCAGTCAATATAGTGTTTGTAAGGCATTAGAGGCTTCCAGAGCCCAGAGTTCGTTCCTTCCTTGCGCGATCAATCTGGGCACCACGTGCGCACGCGCCGAGTATGTAGGCTTATGGTCCTATCACATGCTTCACCGCCCGGAGTCGACGCCTCACGCCATATCTGCCTTCACCGTCACTTTGGTACCACCGCAAATGTCTGCTCCCGTTTGGTGCCACAGAGCTCTGCCGCCTAGTGCTCAAATCCTGGCGAATCACACTAGCAGTTCTGGAAAAGTACATCAACACCAGCCAAGTCTTCAACCTCATTGTTGACCCTAATCCCTCTGAGTACCTCCACCCTCCCGCGTTCCGCGCACCGTGCCGCACCATGGCGCCCAGAGACGTCAACCGCTACTCGCTCTTCCGTGACGGTGAGGCAGATCTTCCGAAACCTTTTCCTCCCGGGGATCCTTCCAAGAACCCGTTTCTCAACCAAGTAGCAGACAATCCTTCGCCATGGCAAGATGTCAAAAAGCGTGGAGGTCCTCAAGCACCTGTTGCGGTACCAGCCCATACACTAGTCATCAAAGATTCGGACAGGCCAGCAGATCTACGTACGTCAAGTAATACACAGGTACGTTCGCGCGCCGTCTCCAGTGCCACAACGGCCAGCGATAAACCATACGACCCACATGAGAACTGGTGCGGCGCCTGCAGCGTAAGGTTCTCCAACAAAACTGGCCTACAAAACCACATCAAGCAAACGCCAGACCACAAGCACTACTGTAACCTCTGCGTCCGCGTGTTCAAGGACCGTAATGGTCTCAAGAACCACGTCGACCACACCAGAGGCCACGAGACCTTCTGCAACCTTTGTCTCAGCGCCTTCAAAGATGAATGGGGTCTGAAGAACCACTTCGAGAATAACTACCAGGTCGACCATCGGTTTGTGTGCCTGATGTGCCTGCTAGGCTTTCACAGTCAAGTGGAGCTTGATAGGCACCTGAAAACTTCCAAGAAGCACACTTGGTGTATGACGTGCAAGAAGCCGTTCTTTTCTCAAGAAGACCGCGACAAACACTGGAGGACTACGACAGGTAAGTGACTCCAGATCGGTGTCCTGAGTACCTCTAGGTTTGGTGATCAGCCTTGATCCTCTGACATGCTGACCGACTTCATAGCTCATAGGCACTGCCTTCAGGTGGGCTGCGACTTCGATGCTCCTGACCTTGCTACACTGGAAGGACACTATGAACGGGACCACTTTAGATGTGATGGCTGCAAGCGGATTCTCCCGAGCCAGACGAAGCTTTACCAACACCAGGAAGTCTGCAACTTGCCAGTGCCGTGTCCTCATTGTGGTGAGCCATGCGCCGGTCAGGGCGGACTTGCTCGACACCTCAAGCAATGCTTTGCTTGCGATGATTGCGGCTTCTATACACCTCAGGAGAGTAACTTGCACATTGTGGGTGTTGCTCGTTCACCTTCTGATCTCGTACTAATGGTGGGGTAGCACATGACGAAGCACGCTGCCGCTGCGATCCCATGCTGGGGCTGCAGCCTACCCATGCGCAAATTCTCGAGCCTGATTGATCACCTGGAAGCCGGCGCATGCCCCGAATTTCAGGACCCTTCACTCCTCCTACAGGCCGTCGGCGAATGGTGGTACTCACCACTGTTCATGGATCTCGACATTCACGCGCAGATCCGCACTGGCCGCATCGACGTCAGCGAGGTGCACGAGTGGATGAATGCTGGCATTCTGATGCCGTTCATTTGCCGCGAAGAGGGCTGCAAGAAGGCGTTCGGTCACTTGAGCTCACTAGTGCTGCACTTGGAAAGCCAGATTTGCGGCTGGGATATTGAGCGCCTTAATGCGCCTGGGCTGGAGGCACTGTTCAAGGGAGGATGCTTGAGGCGAGATAGCTGACGGGTGATGGATGAGATCAAGAGAACATCAGATGAATCAAACTGATCTATCTACGGGTGATATGTGCCTCTAAGATAGGTCGTTGCGGTGCAAGTCGGTCCTATAGGCCTTGATCGTTGCCTCTGTTGACGACCTTGGACTAGCACGTCTCAGGGCATGTATATATGGTCGCCTCCTAGCTAGCAAGCAACTCAGTGCAGTTTTCCATCAATACATACAGCGGCTACGTCTGCCGCAAAATAGGTACCTAACAGTAAAGTGCCAAAGACAACAAGCAAAATACAAAGAAGCAATACAATTAGACATGAAACGAAAGGTACTTCATGGAATCAACAACATTTGATACCCTGGTGAACTTCAGGGTCCTAGGTCACCCACCACCGGCAGCGTTGCAATCTCTAATCAGTGGGCATGTAGAAGTCCTAAAATGTAAGTCTACAATGCGATCGAGGTCCAAGAAGGAGTCGGTGTCACTGAACGTTCTAGGATGCGTCATACGCATTCAAGATCGTCCTTGCCTTCTCGCTCTTTCACTTCAGCAGCACCCACGACTCGACGACCTAGTCCCCGGCGTAGCTTTACACCTCTGTTATTCTCCCGCACCGCTATTTGCCTTAATAAAATATCGAATCCTCAGTATCAATCGCCGACTCAAGCACAACGCTTCTGCTTCCTCGTATACGACACTCAATCCAGCGCCGCGCTCTCAAACATCTTCTGCAAGCCGTACCAGTAACCACAACGCTTGTATTTGCTGCTGCTGCGTTGACCCAGATAGAGAAGAAGCATCACACGGGAATGGATCCGAGCAAACTGGGTACAAAGCTGCAGCAGTGAGGAAGAGTTAGTATGAGGAAGCGCGAGATTTGGTTCTGCATCTGTTTTTGTGACAGCCCTTAGTGACTGCACTATGTACCAGATGCTGTAAGTTGCAAAAATAGCTATTATTGAATACTGAGCGGGTTCCTACAATCAGAAAGCGCGCTCAACGGTTGTAACATGGGACTTGTTGCCATGCTCCTCGCCATCCATATGCGCAGAGTTGACCTGCTTCTCGACAGCCTTGACAGCCTCGTCGGCAAGTGCCTTGTCCTCAAACACTGTCTTTTCGTTAGCGAATGCTTCCTTACGTTTTCCATGTGCATTGACTTACAGAAAGTGAGCTCCTCCAGCGTACGGTTGTACGTCTCTGGGTACATAAAGTACACGAACAAGAACTCGAACGTAATCCATCCGCAGTAGATAGCAAAATACTTCCAGCTCAACGCTTTCATCGCAATGGGGTTGACGTTGATTGAGAAGAACCCTCCCAGCTTGCCGAAAATCTGCTCAAACCCAATACCCATAGAGCGCTGCGCATACGGGAACAGCTCAACCAGGTAGGTGTAAGTGAGCGAGTTGTTACCGATATTGTAGCAGGGCGAGTAAGCAAAGTAAAAGAACAGCGCCGCATACTGCGCAGATTTGTTCTCAATCTTGAGTGTTTGCGCGACGTTCAGCCGCTGGAAGCAGATTGTCATGCTCATGAAGACCAGCATCATCGAGCCCGCGGACAACATGAACATCCAGCGGCGGCGGAAGCGCGTCACGATCAAAGCAATGACCATGGCGTTCATAAAACTCCAGCACTGGTTCGCGATGTTGATGCGCGTCTTGGCGTAATTGCTGGTGTAGCCAATGAGTCCGAAGAGCAGATTCTGGTAGTAGGAGAGCAGGGTGTTGCCGCTCATCTGGGTGAAGAGACCGAGGAAACCGGCGATCAGGGTGCGACGGCGCATACCAGGGGTCTTGAAAAGGTCGAACCAGGTCTGGCTTGAGCTTTCCATTTCAAGTTTGATAGTCGAGCGGATCTGGGCCATCTCAGCCTTGACGAGAACAGAGTCTGCATCGCCTTCTGCGTGATACTTCGTGAGAACTGCAAGAGCCTCATCGTCGCGATCTTTGCTGATGAGCCATCTAGGGCTTTCGGGCAGGAGGAAGACAGTGCAGATCTGGAGGACCGAGGGCACGATCTGAAGCAGAGACGGCAAACGCCAGCTCCAGTCTCCTTTGATGCCAGATGTACGGATCGCAATGGCTGCAGCTAATATCGATCCGATGAAGTATGAGGCGTTGAACAACGACGTCAGAGTCGCACGTTCCTTGGGATAACCGAGTTCTCCGATGAGTGCCGAGCCTGCGATGATGGCGAAGACGATACCTACGCCGAGGAGCATACGAGCAATGATGTACATTCCGACTGTGACTGAGCTCAGTATCTGGGCGAGATTTACCATGGAAGAACTTTTTGTACTTACTGTGTTGGGCAAACCCTTGCAAAATAGCTCCAACGACCATAAAAAGCGAGCCGATCATGATGGACCAACGTCTTCCGAACCTCTGGTTGAGCCATGGAGCAAAAGGTACCGCTATGATGGAGCCTAGCTGGTAGCAAGAACTGATAAAACCGAGAATACCTGGTTCGATGTCCCACTGTAGCTCTCCCTTGCTGTTTTTGGTCTGGTAGCCATTGCCAAAGTACCGGTTGAATGGCTGTGAGAATTGCAGCGTGCCAATCAGTTGCGAGTCGAAACCGGACGTCATCTCTACACCCATGCAACACAAGAACAGCCAGAGGTACATCAATCGGAGGTTGGGCTTCTTGTACCATCGTACCTATGCTACTGTCAGCAGAACACTGGATGATTAGACGGTTTCAACATACCTTATCCTCCGCAACCATCCGCGTGATAATCGGATCGGAGGTACCATCTTGAGTCTTGATGATAGCCATGACGTTGAGAAAGCAAGGGTCGGTCGGGTACCACTGGCAAACATCTGCACCGGCGACCAGGGCTGCACCTTATAATGAGCCCCGCCAAGGGGTAGCTCTCCCCATAATTCGGCTCTTCCCCAGGTTGATCAACGTCTGTGTGAGCAGACGCGGAGAACTTTAACCGCAATGCCGAAATTGCATCTTACATTGGTTAGGCGCTTGGGTTGATCCTTGGCACCGGGTAAATTGAGCGTCCAATCCTCCAATCGCCGGGTTAAACACCTACCGATGATCGACAAAAAGTGCCCGAGAAGCCTGAAACAAGTTACTTGTGTATAATCCGAGCCTAATCTATCGCGCCTTGATTCGTATCGACTGCGCAATGTCGCATGTTGCAGCGCGAGGTTGTGACCCGAGAGTGTGGCCAAGATGTTCAACATGCAGGTAAGCATACCAAAGCCGTCTGGAGTCAGCAGCTTCCATTGCTGAATAAGGGCGTAGGAGTTCTTATTTTGACCTCTATCGTGATGGCCGAGGCGCACGTAGTAGTGAAGTAAGAAACAACCGTGGGACCTTTGTATGTACGAGATTCAGTAGTCGGGCTCTGCACCGCTGCTTTTGGAGCACTCCGCGAAGCGATCGCTCTCTCGACCGCACCATGTTCACTCTTTCTAGGATCAGCGCTACGACGCCAAAATCATGTAGCGCCTTTGACTTCGGGCGTCCGGTGATCGACTTTCTTGGTGTCTCTGTGAAAATTGAACAGGATGAGCGGGCCGTCACACGTCACATTGATTTTGTGGGGTTCAAAATGCGGAGGCTTTACTTCGTACCGACGACGATAGCGTTGGGTTTCAACCGGCTTGGCCTTGGATAATGACCTCTCTGTTCTACTAACATCTGGTCACCATTGATCACGGATGGCTTGCTCGTGTTGATTGCCTTTGCTGACACGGCAGTTGTATGGGCGCTGTCTGCACTGCTGGAATCCAACCACACACCACCCGCCTTCCCAGAATCCGATATCAAACAAACTGCGCGGTGGTTTATCGTCAGCAGGGCAACCGTCATATCGAATATCTGGCTGCTGCATCGCATCGCCCACGCGGTGTTGTTGCCATTTCATGGCCCAGTTGGGACCGGTCGCCCGATGTCGAGCGTGCGTCTACACGACAATCAGCAACGCAGGCGCGGACTCTTCCTCCGGACTTAATCCTGAAGCAGATGGACCAAGACGTTCTGAACCTGTCTCCGTGAGACATGCAATACCAGACTTCCAAGGAGTGGGATGCAGGTATTTACCGAAGTCTGAAAGGTCGGCATTGCGTCCAGAATGGCCCGACGTCAGCACTGTCGAAAATACAGATATCGGCTCTCAGCCTTCATCCTGAATTATCGGTGTACATCATAAGGATGACCACGGAGTGAGCGACTGCCTCCGCGGCCGTTCGTTCGTCTCGAGATCGACTGGCAGTCGTGAGATGGATCGTGTCGTTGTAGTTGGAAGATGACTGTTGGCATTGACCACAGAGGCAATATCTGGATGGCGAGATTAATTTCGTAAAATCCAAGAGGAGGGGACGATGCACATGGTCTCTCGTGGGTAAACGGCTTTATAATACACTCTGGGCAGTTGCTTGCCCTACTGAGATTGCAAGATGCAGATAACGGCGACACAATGCGAAGAATGCCTTACACAACAACCCGCATCCTCGTCACGACCTACTGTGAACTGAAAGTTCGGCTCGATGAAGTCCCAAAGGCATCGATGTCCATTTGAGAGCCAAGCTGGGGCCTTCGCGCTGGGTCGTGAGAGCGAGGCGGCGAGTCGCAACGACCGCGACAGCAAACGACTTTCGGTCGCACGAAGCGCGATTTGCCTGACTTAGTGATAATGTCGTTTGGCAAATGCGAAAGGAGGTGGATGCAGGCGTTTGTCACGAGGAATGAAGCAAGGAGGCTGGTGTTGTCTGCCGTTCTTGCCGGTATTTCTTGGAGCCGCGTCAGGGCTGAGGCAGTGAGGAGACGAAAAATACGCCGGTGCACCGCCACAGCCGCATCGTCAAGTTTACTTGGTCGACAACAAAGAGACATGAGCGTTGAAGCTGTCCACCTGTGTTCGCAGGAGCATTTTCCGATTTCAGTCTTGCGTATATAATCATAAGACAAGAGATATCCAGACCGCGACGCTCACCGGCGACGAGGGATTGTGACACCACTCAACAAGGCATACTCTTGAGCGCAACGTTTTCGGCTAGCGGCCAGCGCACCAAGCGATCATGAGCCAATCAAACTCTGTCAACGGCCACGAGCCACACACAATTTACGTCATTTTGTGCTGCCAGGATTTTTCCAGCGCTGATCATTCGTCGTGGCTGTCATCATTGCTCTTGGGACTTCACACGTATAATAAGGGCGCGTGATGAGCAGCAGGCTTCACATGCAGTCCAGCCTCTCTTGACAGCAAACCGTCGTCAAAAGGCAGCAGATCGCTATTAAAGCCCTCCTGCAAGCAACACTTCAAACAACAACAGATTACATCGACAACATGGTCGCTCCAGCTATTGTCTTGGGCATTCGTGCCACTCAGGCTCTCTTCGCCATCATCGTGCTAGGCCTGACAGCTTACCGTGCGTACTTCCTGAACTGATTCTGTAATCAAAACCTAACACGCTACAGTTGTCAGCCTATACACCAACCCATGGGCTAGCTGGTCTCCTCACAGCTTGAACTTCATGCTCTTCACCTCGATATGGACTCTCCTCGCGGTCGCATACCTCACCCTGGCACCTACACGCTTCCCTCGCGCTGCCCACAAGTTCGCCATTGCAGGAGTCGAGTTCCTGACCATGCTCTTCTGGTTCGCTGCCTTCATCGCAGTTGCCGTGCTTTGGCGTGACATCTACTGGGGCTGGAGCGGTCACGGCACTGCCCACAATGTTGGTGTTGCCGCTATTGTATTCGGTGCCTTCCTCTGGTTAGTGAATCGCAGTCGTTTCGGCATTCGTTCGCTAACATCTACAGGCTACTCTTCCTCGCTACCACCGTCCTCTCTGCGCTTCATATCCGCAACTCGTCTCGCAACAACACCGCGCCCCCACCAAACATGGCTGGTGTCTAATTAGACGACCTATCTGATGGAACGTCAGAGCCTATGGACTACCATAACCTGGTGTCATCTCGACACCCAAACAAATTGTTTCAAGCATGGCGTTGGTCTGAATTCACATATAAATACCCACTCATGTACTGCTGTAATTAAATGAGCTTAATTTGTCACGAAGAATGCATCTTTACAAATCATTCGTACAACCGTCATTGCAATGCATCAACTCGCACATGCACGTTTCAGAAGCCAAGATATCGTCCAAGTCTCGCCTCGTCTTCGTGTATTTTGACACATGCGGTAGCTGCGCCGTACGCAAAAACAAGGTGCACCAGCCAACTATCACCTAAAGACTCAAACGATATGCTCAGAAGTACACCAGAAGTCAATCCCCAAGAAGAAACATCGTGATAAAGAGCGTCGCACTACTGGTTGTCACATAAGTCTGCTGGTGACTTTAATTCTACAAAAGCACCCAACGGTCGCGGGGACCTTCAAAGCAGTGACCGATAACATGTTGCACTTTGCTTGCTATACATAGAACGGATGTCCTGCATCTTTTGAAATTTCATATCAACACTAAAGCTGCGAGATTCCATCGATGTCTTCACTTCCAGCACGATGATGATTCCATGGACTGTGTTGAAAACGTTCGCTCGAGCATCCAGTCTCAGTCTTCTGTTCGATGCCCTTGTTTGAGTACATTACCCAACGGGAGCCGTACATCGTTTTGGGAGAACATGATGGATGGGAAACGACATTGATGCGGCTGAGTACCTTGGCGCTCGTTCTAGGTGCCCATCGCAAGTCTCGGCCGTGTTTCCTTGATCGGCGCCGCGCTAGCGCGAACGCTCACCCTGCATCGACTTCACGATCCACCCATAATCCGCGCTCACCGCCGCCTTGTCTCGACCTTGGCCGGGACCGTGAAAATCTCGTGATAGCTGCATGCAGGGTATTGCGAATCAGCACTCACGACAGCCACACGCCTATCATCGGCGACAGTTGTGCGCTCTTCTTGTTCAACAGCCTTGCATCTCGTCATGTATCGCCCAGCAACCGACGATAAGCACACCAGTAACGATTGAGTTAAGCCCCGGGTATCCGCGCTTTCGCCGCACACCACTGCAAGAAACTGGAGATGGCGTTCTTCAAGGCGCTAGACAGCCGAAGCCATACCAGATGCGGTATTCGCCCCTCTAAGCCACCCCCTCATGAGAAAAGACGTCCAACCTTTCTACACAGCACGTGGAAAGATGGGTCGTCCGATAACCCGGCTCTCGAAGGACCAACCACGAGGAGGTCTCTGCTCCCTGCCCGTGTGACTGCGTGGGACTTCGTTTATTGAACCCGGGCCGCTCGCAATCTACCTAGTCCGATACTTGACGCTGCTCGCAGCTCCAGCCTAAGGGCACCAGCTGTATCGCGACTTGTGGCCATGACCGCCGCGAATGAAGCCTCAGATACGTCATCTCGGCCCTCGAAGTCGAAATCTTCAATAGATGCTGGTGAGGGCGCAGCACTCCGGAAGCGCTCCAGATCACGTGGCGCGAGAAGACCGTCGACCGAGATCGACATTGAGAAGACCTCAGAGCTTGAAGCACCCGAGGATGAAGATCCTCAGCTCCGCAATACAGGTGGCTACAAAGGTCGACAGGTATGTACGTCCAGCCGACGTTCAAAGTTTGGCGCTCACACTCTCCAGGCATACAGCGTGAGCCAGCTGCTCTTCTTCGCATACGAATCTGTCGGAGTTATTTATGGAGACATTGGAACCTCGCCTCTTTATGTGTTTTCATCGACGTTCTACTCCCCGCCAAGTCGTGCTGACGTCCGGGGAGCACTTTCTTTAATAATCTGGTCTCTCACAATCATTGTCACTCTGAAGTATGTCCTCATCGTACTTCGAGCCGACAACGACGGCGAGGGTGGCACTTTCAGTACCTACTCCCTACTATCTCGATATGTAAGTCCACAGCGGCTGTGGTAGGCGATGTGAAGAGCAAAAGCTGATTCGAGCAGGCGAACATCTCGAACAGCGATCCTCGCGATGCAGCCAGAGCGCGAAAATCACGGGTGCTATTCAGGTTTATCATTTCTCTTCTGTGGCCTACGACTTCTGGCTGACTTTTCTGTGTAGTCGGTCACAAAAACACGTTCGCTCCACCATTGAGCAGTCTGCGTTCTTCCGCTACCTCCTACAGGCAATAGGGGTGGTTGCCGTGTCTATGGCCATCGCTGACGGTGTCCTCACTCCTGCGCAATCTGTTCTCGGTGCAGTGCAGGGCCTGAACGAGATCAACAGAGATATCCCGAAGTCAACCATCATTGGTGTGACTTGCACTATCCTAGTCTTGTTGTTCCTGGCCCAGCCTTTTGTCAACAATCGCTTTTCCAAAGTGTTCTCCCCAATTGTCATCGTTTGGCTGGCTTTGAATTCAGCTTTTGGCATGTACAACCTGGCGAGGTATGAGGTCCACTGGTTAGATGTGACACCCACTAACAGTCTCAGACATGATCACGGGATGCTTCAAGCTTTCAATCCCTATTATGCCTTTGACTACCTCATTCGCAGAAAGTACAGCGGATGGCGCAGCTTGGGTGGCATCCTCTTGTGCTTCACTGGAGTCGAGGTACTCTTTGCTGGCATTGGTGCATTCAGTCGTCAGGCAATTCAAGTCAGCTGGATTGGATTTGTATACCCGAGTTTACTGCTGACATACATTGGCCAAGCCGCCTTCATTGCTGAGCGCCCAGAGGCTTATGCCGATCCGTTCTTCAACTGCGCGCCTCCTGGATGGCTCATACCTTCTTTCATCATCGCTGTCTGTGCAGCTGTAGTAGCCTCGCAGTGTATCATCACAGCTACCTTTCATGTAAGCTGATGTTGTCCAGTCGCTTTTTTATTACTGACCTGGTTTAGCTTCTTTCTCAGCTTATGAAGCTGTCATATTTCCCTCAGATCCAGGTTAAGCATACCTCGAAGACTTATTACGGCAATTTCTACGTGCCCGTCGTGAACTGGCTGCTCATGATTGGCGCGGTGCTCGTTGCGGCTATTTACAACAATACGGCATCGCTTGGAGATGCCTACGGTGTCTGTGTCATGTTCGTGACCTTCTTCGACACCGTCCTTGTTACTCTAATCGCCATCCTCGTTTGGCGCATCAAGCCATACTACGTCGTAATACCGCTCGTGGCTATCCTGTGCATAGATGCAACATATCTCAGCTCGGCACTCATCAAGGTTCCAGATGGCGGTTGGTTCACAATACTGCTATCATGTCTACTGGCATGTATTTTTATCTTGTGGCGATTCGGCAAAGAGCAACAATGGGCATCTGAAGCCGAGGATCGATTCTCCACTACGCATTTCGTCAAGAGCAATGAGGACGGAAAGTTGGAGCTCACGGAGCAGTTTGGAGGAAGGCAACTCAGTCCTATGGGTGGAGTTGGCATCTTCTTCGACAAAGAAGGCGATACCACGCCTATTGTCTTTAGTCAGTTCATTCGAAAGCTTGTCACCGCACCGGAAGTTATGATCTTCTTTCACCTCAGGCCCCAAGAAAAACCCACTGTTCCAGAGGACGAGCGATACTCTATCTCACGTCTCGCCATACCGAACTGCTATCGCTTGGTGATAGATCACGGATATAAAGACGAAGTATTCACCCCAGACCTCACCGCACTGATCTACGAGAAAGTCCGAAACCACATTGTCACTCGAGCAGCGGACAGGCAGCGGGAGAGCGCGACCGCAGCAGGAGCAAAGCAGCGGCAAAGCTCGGGCATCTTGAAGAACTCTAGCAATGGGGGCGAAGCGTCCGCTCCGCAGACCGATGTCACTGAAAAGGAGGACCAGAGCTCGCTGACTGTAGAACGGGCACAGAACCGATCTCGACAGATCTCATCAACGTCCATCATTGCCGGCAGTACAGCAGCACGTCTTGACGCTTTGGACAGAGCGTTCAAAGATGAGGTGTTATACATCATTGGCAAAGAGCAGATGCGAGTCAAGGAGGGCACGAATATCGCGCGTTCGGTACTACTGAAGGCTTTCATTGTGCTGAGAGACAATACGAGGGCGAAGGTGCAGAGTCTGAGTGTGCCGATAGATAAGGTCGTCGAAGTGGGCTTTGTCAAAGAGGTATAGTATTTTTCGGTGCGTTGGTCATTCTGCTACATACATTGGTTCGCTTGAAATTTCACCAACTGAAGTTGTGTTCATGCCGGTATCATAACTTCGTTCTTTGTCCCATCGTTGAGTTAGGAGTTATCCAAACAGCTGGACTCATCAAACCAACCGCGTGTGCGCTTTCATGGTGGTAATGAGTATCAGCGAAATGGCCAAAGTTCTCCGCGCATGACCACAGTCACAGTGCTGGTTTGTGTGGACGCAAAATCGAGTCAATCGATTTCCGGAATATGAAGGCTTGAAAACCAGGTAGGCTTGGGTTTGAACATGTCACAGCAAGGTAGACATCAAGCCCGGGGGTGTACGTGTCATTATCGTGGTCTCGTTCATCATGGCATCGTTAAGCCTCGTGGTATCCGAGCTCTAGCACCAAGCCCTCGCATCTCTCGTGCACTCTGAAGGTGGCAACAAGCATTAACCACCATGTCGACCATCCGCCAGAATGCGGGTCTGGAGGCAGCGAGCGCACCTACAAGGATGCCTTAGCAGCTATGAGCTCATCCTTGAGGTACTCGATCCAACGATTATGGCGACGCTGCGTCTCTTTTCCAAGACACCATCTTCCCTGACCCTCATCATAGCGTTCTCCTGTCCCAAAGCGGCCTTTTATTCTGCTCCTGCTTCAGCAGAGACAGGGCCTTGCGGGCAATTGCCTTGTCACCTCAACTGAAGGCACCTCATCCTCAGCCCTGAGCTTAGTAACCACTTCGCCATCCCTGATAGTAGGATAGTTGTCATCGTATACGTCGGCGAGCGCCATGACCCTCACAAAATTGTGGCCCTTGTTCAGCGCCTTCAGACCGGAGTGCATGCCAACGGTGAAGACATCGAGGAAGTCCATACTGAGGAGCATCCGCGAGACCTCTTGCTGTCTGTTCTCAAACCAGATGAATTTCCAGCCTGTTTGCTTTCGTCAGCCTTGCTGACGCTGTCGAGGGGCTATGTGGATGTATTGCTTCTTTTGCGATGCGAGGACACTATATTAGTGGCGACGTAGAACCAGCGCCTGCACAACGGAAAGATCATGGGGCCAGTACTAATCACGACGGCGAGGAACGACTCTCCCAAACAGACCATTGACCGGACTCGGAGGGCTGGGTAGGACCGACCTGTATCGAAGATAGGATAAACATTCTGCCAGTATGTTAGCTTTCTCGGTGCAGTCGGGGACCCACACACCACGAGAAGTATATTCTGGTGCATTTGTTACATTGCTTCTTCTCGAACGGTAGAATCGCCCAGGATATCTGTCTCGGTGTATGCGGCGATCGAGGCTGTACTGACCCTGGTGTTACATCAGCTCAGCAAGATTGGACGAAGACCATCAGGCTATCCTCCATGGCCTCCAACCTTGCGCTTGATTGGTAATCTCCGCCTCATGCCCAAAGAGAAGGGTTATGTCCGCCTCCAGAAGTGGGCTGAAGAGTATGAACCCGCGTATTGGTTGATCCTTGGCACGAAAGTGATGATCGTTCTATCGTCCGACAAGGCTATTAAGGACCTGCTCGAAAAGCGGACCAACATTTACTGTTTCCGCCCAGATATGTACTTAGGCCAGACCGTCAGCGCCGGCAGCCGTATGAATCGAATCGTCACCATCTAAGATATTTGCAGTAGAATAGCAAGACTAAGCAAATAATATAGAAAGTCGTTCACAACAACCTAAACATTGAAGCTGCTAGGACATACGTACCCTACCAGAACCAGGACCTTGAGAACAAGGCCATACCTATGGGCCTGCTCGAGATTCCAGATCTTTTTTTGATCATAGTTGACGATACACCAACTCTTTAACGACCCAGATGATCTTCGGCTTTCGCACAACCAGTGTCGACAATCCACGCTGAAGCAGGTGTTCCACGTGAGTATAAAATCTCTAGTCCTCGAACAAGCTGATATTATTCTTGGGTTTCAAAATATTCTGCGAAATGAAGGTATTTAAGACCGTTGCCCTGCTTGATGTATTTTCAGTGCTTCGAAAGGTGCATGACTGGGTGTCCCCGTGAGGCGTCACGTAAAGAACCGCACGGGAAGGAGGTCGAATTATACATCGGCCATTGGCTGAACGTCAAGTCATGCTTTCATGTTGGCCCGGTTCGAGCTCAAGATGAAGAGGGCTTTTTAGATGCACAAGCGGATCAGTTCTTGAGGCTGGCTCCGACACAATGGTCAAGCTACTTGTAAGATGTAAGCTTTCTCGGAAACAACCTTGTAGCCTGTATTTCGCTAGTATGGCAACTTGCTTGTAGTCGTCCAAGCTATGATTCTATTCCCAGAAGTCGTCAAGGCTACACAGGAAGAATTGGACAGGGTCTGTGGTGATCACTTCCCCACTTTTGATGGCGAAATGAACCTACCGTACATGGGCGGCTGTGTCAAAGAAAGCATGCGTTGGATGCCAACTGACACTCTTGGCGTCGCTTATGGCATTTGCGACGAAGAATACATGGGCTACAAGAGCCCAAAGGGGGCTGGTATGGTGTGGAACGTATGGGGAGTCCACATGGATCCAAAACGCCAATCTGCGACGTTTTGACCCTGCCCGGTACATCGATGACCATCAAATGGCAGAAGAAGCCGCGAAAAATGATACCTCAAAGCGTGACCACTTTGTTTTCGGCACTGGTCGGCGTGTTTGCCAGGGAATGCATATCGCGAAGAGATTGTGCGGGACGCAGACGAACTGACGGAGGTGCTATTTGTGAAGGCCTTTCCTACAAAGGTTGTGCCAAGAGACGCTGAAATAGCCAAGACCCTTAAGGCTGAGTGGGAGAGGATGGAGGGCTTGCTGAGTGAGAGCCTACAGTGGAAGACCATGCCTGAAAGTATGAGCAAAGCGGCGCGCTCTGAGTACGGGCTGCAGAGGGTTGTGGGACAGCGACCACGAGGTTCAGCAACCAGCAAAGCAAGGGAGATGGTTGGAACAAGACTTTACGCGCACTTGTACCGGTCAGAGCCAAGTAAACAACAGCGGGGATGAGGTTTGAGAACGCCGCCAGGGTCGAGCTAACGGGAACGCTAAACCACAAGCGTAACGCTCCTTCTCTAGCAACGAAGCGACTTTCCACCATCTCTTCCACACTTGTGTTTGTGCATGTAGACACTGTTGATTATACCATGTCAGACCATAATAAATCAGTACAACTCGGTTTGAAACTCATCTTCCAGGTTCTTGCGCTTGCGGATGATAGGCGGGCTTATGACGTCACAGGATATCTGCGCTGCACACTTTTGTCGACAAAAATCTCCGCGAACCGGTCGATCTTGAACCCTTCTGACGGAAAGATCACTCCATACAGCTATATCACGTCCGGAACACACCAAACTAGTGAATGTACGATGACCGCTAGCCACGTTGACAACGATTACGGGCTTACCCTTGCGAGATTCACCGCTTATCGACCGCCTGGAAAACAAGGCAGGGTGCATGTCTGCATCAAAACAAAAACGTATGAAATGCACTTCAACGGCTTTCCGGCACCTGTTCCCCTGCATTCACTGCTTGCGTTGACACCTGCGCCTGATAACTGGTCTGTTCCGCATTTAACGCCCGCGTTGCCTTGCATTAGCCCACCTGGACCATTGCAGCGGAAACTTTGTACACCTGCACGCTCACCCCACGCGCGACCGTTGTAGATCCCTGAAGTCTTTCTCTGTGCAGAATAAGTGGGTTTTGCAGGACTCATGTGTTACCACAACTTCACGCAGCAGGTAGTCTCATCCCCAATCTCACACAACACAACAGTTGCTAACACGCTCGTAGTACGTAGTCACCCACCCAAGAAGCCGCACCGAGATATCCACGCTGCATTTCCCAATCAGAACTGGTCCACAGCTATTCAGCTCCCCATACTGACCACCACCAGCAACGGCTGCGGGCACATCGGCGAATCGCACCAGCAGCCCTGGACCCTCTGCCAAAGCGCCGTTCACAGGCTGAACGACCTACGAGGCCCCATGTCCCCCCCTCTCTCTCCCACAGTACCCCATCCCGCCCCAATGAAGCGCTCAGGCTCAACACGGCGTTTCTTCTCCCTCAGCCAGACCATCTCGCGCTCGGCCTCCAGCGCCTCGCGCCGCACCGTCTCCACCCCGGATGCCAATGACGCCTACTTCTCGCCCACGGACCCCGGCGCCGCGCTCAACTACGCCACTCTCCCTGATCACCAGCTGAACGCCGTCCGATGCCATACGCCCAGCAAAAGGAGCCAGATCAGCCGGGAGATGGATGTGTGCAAGGAGTGCAAGCGGTGGATCGGGGATATGCGGCGCATGGTTGAGAGGTACGATAAGACGGGGAGTATCCGGGGGACGAGCGCGTTTGAGACGTTTCTGAGGTGGCAGGATGGGCATGGGGGTAGCCAGGAGGGCGATTTGACGGTGCCGTTGGGCGATAGTATCGACGGGGTGGGGTTGGGTGCGCAGGAAGCTATTATCCTAGGGCATCCTGAGGGGCTGCTGGGGAGTAGTAAGGACGCGCGCTCGTTTGTTTCATGACGTGAAAAAGCTTGGGGTGTCTTTTTGTGGTGTTCGTAATATCTCGAACGTTTCCTATTTTTAGTTGACGCTCGACATCTTAGGCTGCTACCCGCGCCTTCCAAACGAGGATCTGAGCCAGGTCCACGTTCCTCGTCGCTGTTCTTCGGGCGTGATATCGCTTCGGGGATGCTCGCGACTGTGCAAAGACGCACTGTCATGCCGACTCCTGGCCCTTTTGTGCGTTCGTTTCCATTGAGAGATAACCTCCCTTTCGTTCGGCAGAATAGCAGGTGCGATCTGCACCGCCGACCACACCTCTATGTCTACTGGCATAGGCGAAAAAAACGGCACCTCCTCTCCTCCCTTGCGATCGACACGCTGCCAAAACCGCCGTCTCTTAGTATCTGGTTTTTGTCCTACGCACTGCCTAACGCTGGCAAGCACGGCATCGCCAAAGTCCTCTGCAATCTTACGATCCATAGTACATTCGGCACACTCTCTTGCTCTGCCGCTTACACAACCTCTGACCTTTCTCCTGTACTTCTGACATGCTCTTGCTGCGGCTGGCGTGTTTGATGCAATCAGGCTACAGTACGTCCATTTGAGGAGGTGACTGTGCGGGCAGGCAAAGAAGCGGGCGTAAATCTCGGTGCACATGATACTTGGTGGAGTTGAACAAAAGCGAAGAGTGTGAAAAGAATGCGGTCGAGGCTGCAATCGACGGTGTGCGGTGTAGGTGGAATTTGCTCTGAAGAGTCTTGCGTCTGAACGTGATTGGTGAAAGGGCGGGTCGCATGCGGTTGTCTGTGTGATGACTGGTGAAAGGGAATCGACGGATTCACGGCGCAAGCAATGAATGTTCTCGCAAGTACTGATGCTGATTGCTCTTCATTGTGATGGTACCGCTTTGTGCAGTCATCCTTCCTGCCACTGCGATGGCACTATCGAAGCGTACAGCATCGAGTGCGCGAGCATCGGAGAACGTTTGTCGGAACAACGTGACCGACAATCTCTCAATCTGCGCTGAGAGAGACCATTTTACAGATGGTCTTCTCTCCAGGTCAAGGCTGCAGTACTGGGTATAGCGCGTTGCATACATATTGCAAATGGGTGCAGAGAATGTGGCGTTGCCTCAAGTCGCATATCTGGAGATCAAAGCTCGGCGTGCGGCCGGAGTGCTTCATTGTGTGGGTATCGATGGCGGAGAACGATGAACAGGTTTGGCGTTTGTACGTGAAAGCGACTCCTATCAAGTGTATCCAATCACTCGATGATTAGTCAGTAATTCTCGTCCATGCTCATGCTCGATGGAAACGTCGGCGACTGGCTGCTCAGATTTCCCATGTTCAGGTCCAAAGGGTAGGTTGGCGATATTGGCGTGCCAGAAGGATAAGACGACCCGTAGCTAGACGGTGCAGACATGGATCGCTCGCCGTGCCATTCCTCCTTCTCCTCTTCCGGCGATGAAAGCTCGAGAAGTTTCTGTGGCGACGCCACCGCCATGCCCAATTGCGACAGCTTTTCTTGAAGGATATTAATAACGGCGGGGTTCCCCCCTCTGAATGAGGATAGGACTTGTGACAGAGAATGGATAAGATCCCGCGGGCCGATGCCAAAGTGCGATTCGTGATTCATGGAAGGCATAATGATCATAACGTCTGCTAAGGAGTTGGCGACATCGAAGAGCTTCGACTCCTGGACGATCGTCAGTCAAGAATCTAGTGCGATCAGGCGAATGCACGTACCATGCCAGGCCCATGAGCCTCCACGCTTTGCTGCGACAGACTGCTGAGATTCGAGAGAACGTTCTGCGCGACCTGCGCAGGGAAAGAGAAAGAAAATTCGTTGTCAATGTTCACGCTGCTGAGATTGGTGACGTTGAGTGCATGCTGCCACAGGAAGATGCGCATCCACTGTTGTGTCATGGAAATGTCGGCTCGTTGTAATTCATTTTCGAGGCTGAGTGGTGCCTCGTCGTTGCTCAGTTGCTGCTGTGCCAGCGCAAGGGCGTTTCGTGCCGAAGCAGGGTCTGCTGTGAGAGTGACGTCCAGAATGTTGAAAAGACGGCAGAGCTGAATGAAAGCCGGCGTGACCGAGCCATCATTCAAGTTCTCCAGTGGAGGTAGGTCTGGTGCTCTTTTGAGAGTTGTTGGCACATCGTGCTGAATGGAGTGTGCCCTCTCAGTGATAAACAGCAGCCAGTACAATCGCAAGTTCGTCTGAACCTGCTCGGCGGTCAAGAACTCGTAGGAGGAGGTCTTGTGCAGGCCAACAATGTGTGCTTTCGTGATTGCCTCCCCAAGATACACGGTCGAAACATTCATGCGACCGATGTTGGCGGAGTAGACATGTAGGAAGAAGCTGCTCAGTATTGAAAAGGCGGTGATGTGCTCAAGATGGTCCGCTTCGTCGCGCGCACGTTTGGCTTCTGCCTCGAAGACAGCACTAGACACACGGTAGTGTCCTTCGACGGGACTTCCTGGTTCAGCATCGATGGAAAATTGACTGACAACAGCAGCCGATATGGCGGTTGCCAGGGCGTATGCTTCCACGTCATCCGGATTGGTAAGAAGTCTTGCAGTCAATGCTTCAGCATCAACGACGGGCCAGATGCCGTACCCGCGTGATTGGTAGACGTCGAGGTATTGTGAGATGCACGATGTCGATATCCGCTGGGGATGGCTCTGCGCTGTTGGGAACACTGGACTCAAGTCATCCGGCCATCCTAGCTGCTCCACTGTAACGTCGCTGATTGGAGGTAGCTGTTCGATATACGGATACTCAGTGGGACTGGGACTGCCAAGGTCGAAGCTCGCCTCGCTGTTGCTCCTCGACTCATCGTGACTGCTCTTGCTGCGCTCCTGCAGCCTTCTGATGGCGGCTTCAGTCGTCCGGCGAGGTCCCTTGGGCCCGGATTTCCCATGCGTCTTCAAGTAGGTGCATTCCCAGCTGGCTGCTTCACACCTGGAACATGGTTGATTGCCGTCGCAACGCACTTTCCTGACAGAGCAAGGATCACATGCTCGCCGCGTCCCCTTGCGCGGTGCAGCAGCGCTGCCGCTCATCTTTGCAGCCCCAGCGATACCCTCTCGTATGACGTAACAGGAAGTGCTCGCGCGGCACCGGAACCCTTGCTTAATTCGTCATAGCACAGCTCGTTGGCAGGTCCGCCGCTCCCGTAAATGTGAAGAGTGTGGGCCACAAGCAGGCTCCCCAAGACATGTGTCGGTAGAAGTAATCCGGTATAAGAATGTTGAACGAGTCGTGTCACGGTAGCGCGCTGTTCCTGCCCAGAGGTGTTTTGCGAAAGGCTTGCAGCTGACGTTAAAAACGAAAGGTGGAGATGCGGCTACTTTTCGGTCGATCCTTCCCTGTTCCAGCTGAACGGCACGAGCGAATTGAAATCATGCGGCGTTACCGGCCGTCGCCGCTGAGCGGCTGGCAGGGTTACGAGTTGTTGGGCGATGCAGTCGCCGCAGCAGGTCCATCTGGATCTTCAGCCTCGACCGAAATTCTTACCTCTTGCGGGAGCCTACGCTGAGGCTGCGAATGTAGGCGAGCGGAGGCGCGGACGGCGAACGCCTTGACCTGCGTCAGATAGTGGCTCGTGGGTGCAGTGCATCGACTAGCGCTCATGGTTATATAGGGCTGTAGGGCTCAGGGAAGCGGGGGATGTGACTTTGGGGTGGTGGTGGTGCAGGTCCTCGGAAGCCTTACAGTCCGTCGCGGTCCTTCCTCGCTCGTAAAGATTTTCAAGCCAAGCTCTGAGTGCACAGAGGATCTCCACATGGCATGCAACAAGAACGCAGATGTCATGAAGCCTAGCAGGTAGTGTTGGAACGAGCGTTGGAGGCAGTGACAGCATCTCAATCTCTGGTCGCGAATCTGGCTAGCCATTATGCACTAATTAACTAATGCACGAGTTGCGCCGGTCCGGCATCGTCCTTCGAGCCTCATCGAACGCGCTTGACAGCCTCCGGACCTCGATGTCAATGTCAAGCTGCACTTAAATCTCGCAGCCCGCCTTACAAATCCCCGGCATCATCATTCGACGCCTCAGCATGCGGTCTCAGTCTGGCCAAAAGCCAAGGTGACCTGTCCGGGCACACCTTACAGAATCCAAGTCCACAAATAGTCTCGAATGACGCATAAGAGCAGGAACATTTTACCCATGTCTGAGCTACAACACATGACGACTCGCGCAGTCCAAAAAAAAACAGAAGTCATCATTCATCAACTATCAGGGGTATAACGCATTTCGAACCTCGTTCCAACGCAAAAGGGAAAAAATCAATGTAAAACAACTCACACCCTAGCCGCCTCAAAGCTATCACGCTCGCCGCCCGCAGCATCAAAGCTGTTACTCTCGCCCCTCCGCACACTGCTGACGACGACATCCTTCTGGATCGTGATGCCCCCATGGCGTCCGCTGCGGAGGACGACCATCTGGATCTCGTCGTCGGCCTGGGGCGGGGCCTGGCGCGCGGGGCCGCCGCTGCGCGCATACGGGCCGAAGGCGCTCTCGTGCTCGCTGCTGCCCGGCAGGCTGGAGCGCAGCTGGTTCAGGATGGTGAACTCGGTGCGCAGCTTGACGGCGTAGACGGCGGCTTTGTAGTAGCCCTGCAGGAAGAAGAAGCCCGCGTAGCACAGGCCGATGAGGGAGCAGTCGAGCAGGATGATGAAGACGTTGACGCCAATCAGGTGTCGTAGGAGGCGGCGCGTGGTGCGCGCGTTGGTGCCCAGTAGCGCGACGTTGTGCAGGTGCTGCGCGGTGCTGCGGATGTACAGCAGTGAGATGAGGGTTTCCTGCAGGAAGAAGGCGGCCAGCTCGATGCGGTCCCAGATCAGATTTGCGCGGCCGAGGTTGGCGACCATGGAGGGATGGCGCTGAGGTTGTGAGTTTGCGTCTCGCTATGTGAGTGTGGGGGGGGGGTGGGGGACGTACGGCGACCATGCCCAGCACGACGGTGCCGAGCCCGAAGACGACCGAGTTGACGAGGATCATGTACAGCACGTAGCGCCCGGTTTCGAGGCGCTGCAGCACGAGGTTGAGACGCGAATACAGCACCACGGACTGCGAGACGACGTAGGTCCACCACGTGAGGTGGATGAGGACGATGGCGCCGTAGCTCTCCCAGATCTTGAAGTCGAGCAGGACGATGAGCACGGCGTGAGTGATGATGCCCCAGGAGCAGGCGAGACAGGACCAGAAGTAGAGACTCGAGCGCGTGGCTCGAGACAGCAGACGCACGCTGACCTCGACGCTCAAATACCATGCGATTCCCAAAAACGCAGCGGCCGTCATGGCCGTGGGCAGCGGCGTGATGTTGTGTGTCGGCAGCGCATCGTTGTCGACTTCAAAGGCCATCGCTTTGGATCAGTGCGAAGGCGGGCACATGGTGTTTGCCTGTGGGCGGAACACATATAGAACTCTGTTAACTAATTGGACTTCCCGCCCTGTCGGGTAACATTCGAGTCCCAGGTCACAGATAGCGTCTTCGATAACGAGCGGAGCAGTCTGCAAGTCTGGGTAGCCGTTGGCGGAGGCGGAGGCGGGAGCGGACGCAGCCAGTGGGCGAACATGTCTCGTGCCATTTCACCTACCAAGACGGGCATAGGAGCCTAGGTGCGGTAATCGCAGGCGAGCGATGATTCGCTGTACCAGGGCGTCTTCATGCCGCTCCTTGCACCGCGCACGACGGGTGCACTTGGGTGCCGAAACGGGGTGAAGGCCGAGCCGTCAAACGCCTTGGCCACGTGGATTGCGGGCGGCTGGCTGTACATCAGGCGATGCAGAACTTGTGAGGAATGCGGTGCCGGATAAATGCTGTGTCTCTGGACTTGAGGTGCCGAGGTACATACAGTAGTGCAGTGGCAGCGTAAATGGTTTGGTCCAACAGCCATGCTAGCGAAAGCTGCAACGGCGCTGGTGGTGGTAGAACATGCAGATGAGGCATGAGACCTGGCGAGCGTCTCGCCTGGAGAGGAGAAGGCATGGACTTCATCTGCAGTGCACTGAGTGCAGCCGTTTGCACATCACGCTACTGCGCGATAGGTAGCTGACTGCGGAGCTCGCCGGTGGAGTCTGCTGCGTCGACTGGGGAAGACAGTGCTTATCGCGTAGATCAGTGGGAGTGGCAGACCGAGAGCGGGAAGTTCTATTCAAGTCGGTATGCGTTGATGATCGCCACGACTGTTAGCCCTATTCATTCGAATATCATGGCAAGAGACACACAAGTTGCAAGACGACGATGTAAAGCTGCGGAGGAGCACTGCACCTGATTGGTCCACCTCACGCACGGATACCCATCCAACGTCAACGCGAAGCAAGCTGCGGTGAGCTCTCACGCGCCCACCACCCTTAGCACTCGAACTCGCCGCCCACGACCCGCTCCAAGAACCATCCACACACAATGGCACTAAACAGCTACCTCCACAGTGCGTCCCCCTCTTCTTTCTCCGCATAAGACCAACCTGCTAACTCCGCCCAGAAAAAGTCTCAGTGCTCACGCTCGACGGACGCAGCATGGTCGGCACGCTGTTCAGCTGCGATGGCAGCATGAACCTCGTGCTCACCGACGCATTGGAGCGCATCATCCGGCCAGCGGACGAAGGGGTGGCGAGCGAGGAGGTGCCGCTGGGGCTGTATATCGTGCGGGGCGACAGTGTCGCGGTGTGTGGGAGGGTTGATGAGGATGTGGATGGGAAGATTGACTGGAGGAAGGTGCATGGTGAGGTGCTGGGGAGTACGAGGCATGTGTGAGGGGAGGGGAGTGTGTGGTGCACTTGGGGACTGGAGTGTGTGGTGCGCTTGGGGACTGGAGTGTGTGGCGCACTTGGGGACTGGAGTGTGTGGTGCATTTGGGGACTGAGATAAGGCGCGGATGCTGGGGGATGGGAGGGATGGGGGACAAGACTAGAGGACACGCGAGGGACGGCGAGAGGCTGCGCGCCATAGCGCTGCTGGGATGAGATGAGATGAGATGAGATGGGATGAGATGAGATGGGATGGGATGGCCTGAGACGCGATGATACCCACGGAAGGCGATGCACGCTGCATGTAAACGCGGCTGGTCGAGTCAAGTGTTGGCTGACACAGCAGATGGCAGAATGTGATAGATAGACCCAGGCTGGGAACAAGTCACGTCACGACCGCAACGACTGTCTCCAACTCCCGTGCTCTGCGGCAACGGCTACTGTATCCCCCTCGCCACGCCCTCGTTGACGCCCGCAACAGTCTTGTGGTCCGCCGGGTTCGCCGCGGCCTCGTACAGCACACTAACAGGCTCCTTATTAAGCCGCATGAAGTCGCCCTTGAATGCCAGATAGCTGATGCGCGTCTCATCCTCATCACCTTGACTCCAGTTATCCTCGAAGAACAGCGCCAGGCTACGCGTGTTGTTGAAGTGCACCCGCTTCACGGCAATCTCCTGGACGTCGCTCGAGCGCGCCAGCTCCAGGGTCTGCGTGGGCTGCTTCTCGCTCGCAGTCTCGAAATCCATATCATCCGCGTTGGCGAATAGCTTCAGCGTCCGCGGCGCCGCGGGGCTGTCTGATGTCCGCAGTAGAATCGAGTGTAGTCGTACTTGCCCCGTGAACGGCACCAGCATGAGCAGCTGCTCGTCGGCTGAGGAGACGAGCTCGGGATCGGGCGACAGGCGCTGGGCCCATGTCTTCTGGCAGATGGCGCGGCCGCTGTTGCTGGTGGACTCGTTTAGGGTGCGCAGGGCGGGGAAGTCGAGTTGCGCATAGAGGATGTTTTGCAGCGCGGGGGTGATGTCGTCGCTGTGGTCGTGCGAGTGCGAGTGCGAGTGGTCATGGTCGTGGCTGTCCGAGTGCGAGTGCGAGTGCTCGTCGTGGCAGTGCGACATGGTGTGTTGACAGTTGTTGGGGCGAGGCTGGTGGGCGCGGGGTACCTACCATGGCTGTCGAGGACGGCGGGTTGGCAGGACGCGGTGCAAGGTCGCCACAGCAGGTCTCACCACGGTAGGAGCATATGGAGCATATGGCGCATATGGAGCATACGGCGCATATGGAGCATACGGCGCATATGGAGCATATGGAGCAGTCGGAGTAATAGTCTATAACGATAGTATATGCAGTGTACGCAACCTCGCCGCAAATGACCCCAACGCCTCGCCCAATGCACGCACGCCGTGTCTGTGACTCCATCCCCGCTACGCCAGCATCGGCTCGCCCCGCTGCTCCTGCTCGGCCGCGCGCTCGCGGGCTCTCCGCTGCGCGCGGTCTCGCGCCATCTGCGCCTTCTGGGCGGGCGTGAACTCGGGCTGCTTGACGGGCGCATCCGGCAGCGCGACGACGCCGGCGACCGCCCGCTCCAGCGCCTCCAGCTCGTCCTCAACCTCGTCCTCGTCCTGGTTGGACATTCGGTTGGCGAGCAGCTCCGACACTTCCTGCGTCGCGTCAGCACACGCCGCCGACCCGCATCGGCCCCGGGGCGACACACCTCCTGGTACGCCCGCGCCTCGGCGCTCTCGCCCAGCAGCTTCTCGACGTGCTCGAGGCCGCCCATCTCGCGGTGGATCTCCTTCAGCACCGCGGTGCCCTGCTGCAGCCCGAACAGCACGTCCTTTTGCACGAGCGCAAACTCGACGTCGGCCGTCAGCTGCTCGAGCTGCGCGAGCTGCGCGTCCGTCTTCGAAATGAGCCCCTCCTGGTACTTCTTCCGCCGCAGCGCGAGCTTGGCCCGCTGGGTGTCGCCGCGCGCCAGCCACTCCTTTGCGATGGCCGTCTCGCGCGCCGTCACCACGGCCATGCGCTTCTGGTACTGCCGCAGCTTATCGCGCTGGTTCTTCATGTCCAGGATCGCCCTGCAGCCCGCGAGTTAACGATGCGCGTGCCCCCCCAGAGTCGCCCACACCCACTTGTCCTGCGCCGAGATCTTGTTCGCGCTGCCGGAGTTGCCCATTGCCGTCGTCCCATCAGCACATCAGCGTGTGGTTCAAGCGTGTGACTGGGTCGTGCCTGCCTTGGTTGCGTTGACGTAGTGCATGCGCTAGCTTATCGATAGGGCAGTCTACTTGGTATGCGCTAGACTATCGATAAGGCAGTCTACTTGGCATGTGCTAAGCTATCGATAAGGCAGTCCACTTCGTATGCGCTAAGCTATCGATAAGGCAGTCTACTTGGCATGTTCTAGGCTATCGATAAGGAAGCCTACTTCGTATGCGCTAACCTATCGATAAGGAGACCCTGGTCCGAGGTCTGGCAAAATATTTTGACACATCCACCACTACGATACGACCTCAGGCTGCACGTCATCACCATGGCCCCCCGTGGACGCTCCCTCCAGCAAGGCCTCGATCGAGACATCTACCAGATTGTCCGCAAATACCTCGACGACAAAAACGAGTCGCCTCTCAAACTCCGCATCTCCACTGTCCAGGAGCATATCCAGAGATCCAACTCCAGCCTGAAGAGACGGCCGAAGAAGCAGCTGGAGGACTCGATCGAACGCGTCATCGACGTTATGCGCGAGGACGAAGAGATCAGCGACGAGATTGCCGACATCGACGGCGATTTTGGCGAACCGGAAGAGAAAGCCTCAAAAGAGAGCAAGTCGGCCGACTTCATGAACAAGCAGATCATTGGCGCCTGGGCCACCTCCGGTGCCGTCGCCCCCTCCACGGCCAATGGTGACAAGGACAAGAGCAAGAAACGTGAGAGCGCTCGGGGCGGAGAGAGGGACAGCAAAAGACAGAAAAAGACGGAGTCGAAAGAGTCCAAAATCGACGTTGCGCCGCCTACTGGCGTCAGCCTGGAGGATCTCGGTGGTGTGAGCAAGGTCATGAATCAGCTGAAGGAGCACCTCGTACTGCCGCTGCTCTGTCCCGAGGAGTATGTCCAGCGAGAGATTCCCATTCCGCGAGGCATCCTGCTGCATGGCCCCCCCGGATGCGGAAAGACGGTCATCTGCCGAGCAGCTGCGGCCGAGCTGGGCGTGCCGTTCATCGAGATCCTCGGCCCGTCTGTCGTCTCGGGCATGTCTGGAGAGTCGGAGAAGCAGATCCGCGAGCACTTTGAGCGCGCCAAGGAGGTGGCGCCCTGCCTCATCTTCATCGACGAGATCGACGTAATCGCACCCAAGCGCGACAACGCGCAGAGTCAGATGGAGAAGCGCATCGTCGCTCAGCTCCTCATCTCCATGGACAGCTTGGCAATGGAAGGCAACGATGGAAAGCCTGTCATCGTTCTCGCAGCATCCAACCGACCGGACAGTCTGGATCCCGCACTGCGTCGCGGAGGACGATTCGACACCGAGATCAACATGGGCGTCCCCAACGAAGCCATGCGCGAGTCGATCTTGCGAGCATTGACGCGCAAGCCCAAGCTCTCCGAGGACGTCGACTTCGCTGCTCTCGCCAAGATGACCGCCGGTTTCGTCGGCGCCGACTTGAAGGACCTGGTCAGCAAAGCAGGCACCTGGGAAATGGAGCGGTACCGCGAGGCCCTGGAACTGCAAGCCGCGGCAAACGAGACGGAAATGGAAGTCGACACGACCAAAGTCACCGCCGACGACGTCGAGACCATACGCTCCTGGCGCCGCCTCGTCCTGCGCGTGCGCGACAAGGACGCCACGCGCCCCGCCGGCTTCGAAGACTCGGTCATCTCAATGGAAGCCTTCCAAGCCGTCCTGCCCACCATCACGCCCTCCTCGAAGCGCGAAGGATTTGCCACTGTGCCGGATACCACGTGGCGCGACGTCGGCGCGCTCGAAGGCGTCCGCGACGAGCTCGAAATGGCCATTGTCGAGCCCATCCAGAACCCGCAACGCTACGCCAAAGTCGGCATCTCAGCGCCCACGGGCGTGCTCCTCTGGGGCCCCCCAGGGTGCGGTAAGACACTCCTCGCCAAAGCCGTCGCTGCCGAGTCGAAAGCAAACTTCATCAGCGTCAAGGGTCCCGAGCTGCTGAACAAGGTACACCTCCCCATCCACATATGCACACTGAAACACAGCTAACACCACCCAGTACGTCGGCGAATCCGAGCGCGCCCTACGCCAAGTATTCATGCGCGCCCGCAGCTCGGTGCCGTGCGTGATATTCTTCGACGAACTCGATGCGCTCGTGCCCAAGCGCAGCTCCGAGCTACACGAAGCCTCAGCGCGCGTCGTCAACACGCTGCTCACGGAGCTCGACGGCCTCAGCATGCGCGAAGGCATCTACCTCATCGCAGCCACCAACCGGCCCGAGATGATCGACGAAGCAATGCTGCGCCCCGGCCGTCTGGAAACCCTGCTCTACGTCGAGCTGCCCAAGCCCGAGGAGCGCGTCGATATCCTGCGCGCGCTTATCCGGCAGCGCGGTGTTGTCAGCGAGGACCTCGCGGCCGTCGCTAGGCTGCCCGCCTGCGACAACTTCTCCGGCGCGGATCTCGAGAGCTTGCTGCGCAAGGCAGGGCAGGCGGCGCTTAGGCGGAAGGCGGATGTCGTTGAGGAGAGGGATGTGCTGGAAGCGGTCAAGACCATCCGGCCGAGCGTGGGCGATGTTAAGAAGTATGAGGATTTGAGGAGGAGGTTTGAGACGAAGCTGTTCTAGCGGAGCTGTTCTAGCGGGACTGTTCTAGATGCTGTTCTGATGCAGTGCATTGCAGTCGCGACCGCGAGTGCATTGGCATCGCACATCACGACTCCGTCTCGAGCGCGCATCGTCCACGGTCAATGAAGAAGGGGAGCGCGAGGCACGGATACCGAGGCGAGGTGTTATCGCATCACGCACCGAGTATTCATCGTTGAGCACGCCGTCGACGTGCTCCACAGCCGTCGCACGTGGCAGAATTTAGAGTCTTGCTGCGTTGTCTACTCGCTGCTCCCAGCGCGTACACACTGCACCATAGTCCAAGCTTAGACTGAGATCAGCGCGCGGCGATGGCTGCTCGTCTTCGTATCTCGTCAGCGTGATCAAAGCGCTGGTTACCGACGGCTGGTTCTGTTCGTTAGACGGGCTTGCTTAGTAGCGTTAGACACGCCTTGACGCGTGCGAAGAGCTGCATAAAAGCGCTACATAAAAGCGCTACATAAAAGCGCTACGTCTACTTCGGGATACAGCACGCGCTCTGACAACGCGGACTTGTAGTTGCACTGACTGTGGTGTCTTGTCTGCGCCTAGCAAGACTAATACAATTGTTTCCTATACCACTATTGTCTGCTAACTGGATTGGCAACAGTCTCGCGCGTTGAGTTTCACGGAATTTCTTCGAGTCAAACACAGATATATTGCCTCTACTCCCTCCGCATACTTTGTGCCTTGATCAGTGTCCTTTCAATATCCAGCAAGCATTCTCGTTCCTCTTTCGTCCCTCTTAGCTTTCATTGGAGAAAATTCCTCCGACCGTATATAGGCTGTACACACGGTACTTCAGCGGCCAGGATAATCACGCGAGACATGTCAGGGTGTACTTGGCGTTATAGTTGATGTTGGTGTATTGTGTGCGGGTGCAGATACAGTGTGCATTGGTCTGTGTTATTTTGCTGATATCTGTATTCTGTGATGATCGCACACGGCGAGGTGTATCGCACTGCAATTTCCGCGCGCAGAATGTGAGATGAAGGATAGACACCGTGCGAGCGTTGTCTGCGATGGCTGAAGACGACGTGTGGCGCCCGTTGTGTAAATTGAAGACATGCTTGTACGAACCGCTCGGCGTTTTGGGTGATACGATGCGTTGACTCTATATTCGTTTAATCCACGCGCGCCATCATTTCTCGTGAACGACAATTCGAGTACCTTGTACCGCTATGGATCGAGACATTGCGATTGAATTTCGCGATTCGGTGCTGGTCTTTTTGCACATATCCAGAACAAACCCTGCAACAGAATACCCATCCCAATGAAATTTAAAAGATGATCGCAGTGCGATCCAAATGCAAACAAATTATCGACCACCGAACAAGCACGCCATGCGGCGTTGCGCTGCTCAAACAACATCCCAAAATGCGTTCCTGGCACCGCCCCCACGGCGTCCCATCCGCACACCATGAACCGTCGTCACGCCACTGAGACCCATGCCCACAGGATCATCGGATCGCGCAGGGTTCCGCAACCCCAGCTGATCCTCAACCCACACCCGCATAGTCTCGCCCTCCGCTCCCTCGCTGGAAGAGAAGTGCTGCACCACATACTCAACACCCAGCGCGAAAGCCTCTGGAACACTCAGTCCGTGCGCAAGCACTGGGACTGGTGCGTAGCGTGCAGGGGCCAGTATGTGCCTCTTCGGCGGCGGAGAGCTGCGTGGGAGGTCCTGAGACGGAGGAGTGTAGGGCGATGATGTGTTGTCTTCGTAGATGGAGTGGGTGCGCTTCTTGCTGCTGGCTGTCGATGGGGTGGTGCCGCTCAGTGGGGAGGTGAAGGGAGCGAAAGAGGTCTCTGGACTGTGCTCTGAGAGAACTAGGAGTGCAGATGCAGCGGCGCGGCGATCGTCTTCTTCTGTGAAGGGTAGAGGTGTGGCGGTCACATTCTGAGGTGCGGCCTTGGAGCGCGTGGTGCGGGTCGGACGCTTCTTGATGCCTGCGGTGGTGGGAGACTTGGTGCTTGTAACGCGCTTGGTGATGGTTGTCTTCCTGATGGCTGAAAGTCTGCGGGAAGTTGGCTCTGGAGATGGCGCTGCCGGGGGCACGGCGTTTTCCTTACTGCTGTCGCGGACGCCGCGGGTGCGCTTCGATGCTGGAGTCTGCTGGGAGAGTGACGGGTTTGCGTTGCCAGTGGCTGTTGACGAACTGAACGTGGCTCGGGTATCGTCTTGGGCATGTGCTTCAGCCTCATCGATGGTATCGTGTCGCTCATGAATATCTGCGATTTGCGCCTTGACTTTTCGTTTTAGCTGCGCAGGAGATGCAACGAGCGCGCCGCGCATGCCAGTGCGAGCAGTTGTGAGCGCGTCACTGATGACTTGCTGAAGATCCTGAACACGTCCAGCATCTTTGAGATCGGGCAATTGGGCACCAACTGCTCCGTAGAGCTGTCCGAGACTGTTGATGAGACGCTCGTATGTGAGTCGACCGCAGCGCTCCATGGTTGCCGTGCTCGAAATGATTGTGGGAGGTTTGGTGACTGTAAGCAAAGAAGAATTGCGCTTTACGTTACGCGTCGAGTGATTGCTGGTTACGATGAAGCGTGGCGCGCCAAAAGCCAAAATGGAGGTGAGGTGAAGAGTAGTTTGGGGAGCGCGTACGCTTTGTGAAGAAGTCTGGCGCGTGACTTGGCGCGAAGTGCGAGAGAAGCGAGTCGCGGTGAAGACGAGGGAAGAAACCTGAAATGAGAGCTATGCTTGCTAGGGTCTGAAGTGTGAGAACTGAAAGCAGGTCGTCGCCAGGACGAAAAAGGGGAATGCGCCTGCACAGCGTACAGAATAGTACAAAGGTAAATCAACGACAAGGTGGAGAGAACGGGAGGCAGGATTGTATTCGGTGGGAGAGGCGCTCCTGAAGTATTTGAAGATGATCCGGAAACAACATCATCCTGTTGTCCATTGTACTGAGGTTTCTGCTCAGCTATTGTGCGGCGGCAAAAATAAAATGGGTGCGCCCGTGTAAGCCCTCATACCTCAATTCGGATGTTGCTTTCACCTCTGGCTAGATGATCTAGCGGCCGGATCAAACTATCACTTCCCACACTCTCCATCCGCCACATTCAGATTCTTCTCCTCCTGAATCATAGCGTCTTTCACTCTTCTAACCAAACTTTCCAGCATCTTCGTGTCTCCTTCTCTACCTTCTTTCAAGCTCTGCATATCGATCATGACGGCTGCCTGCGACTGCGCCACCATTGCAAGCCCCTTGGCGCTAGGGCTGCTCAGCTCATCTGCTAATATCTGGCTGCGTTCGCGTATAGCGATAGCTTTCAGCTCAGCTGAGACGATGGAGATCTGGTTGAGTTGGAAGTCGGACTGTGTGCCGTTTGTGGGCGCTGTGAGAGAGCCGGTGTTGGTGCTAAGTGAAAGGAGAGTTTGCAAGCTGTAAGACGTCAGACGCTGCGGTACATCAACCGCCTTTGTGACTGAGAATTTCGAATTCAAAGGGGTTGTGCATGCAGTTGAACTTCTCACCCCTGTAGTTCCTGCTTCTGAATGAACATCGTCTCTTGGATGGAGCCGATTAGATGTGAGTATTTCAGCGCATCGCAACTACTGTTTGCTTGTGCCTCTCGTCTCAGCGCCTTGGGCAGTGCATACGCACCGCTGGCCGCGAAGAGTAGTGTCAGCAACCTGAACAACATGTCGTCTTGAGTCAATTGGGTAGGAAAGCTTCGAAGAAACGTCGACGTGTACAGCAGAAGATATGCATTCTCAGCTGAGAAGACCTCATACGGCGAAAAGATATGTTGTCGAAACGGCATCGAAACACGGTGTTCGCAGGGCCGTGCCGCAAGCTTGGTGAAGCTTAGTATGCAACGGCAGTGATGTTTCAGTTTCGTGGTGACACGTTGAGAAAGTCAAACACTGAAGCGTGCAGCATGTATAGGTAAGAACACATCACCATGCTGCAAGGCAAACTAAAAACAAAGAAGCGAGCCCATTGACATTCATTGCATGTGGACAGACATGGAGGGTCGAGATGACGCGAAGATGGCTGTCGTCGCGGGTGGGTCCTTAGCACAGTTCGTGGGACAGGCGCTTGGTAAACCCAAGGAGTTCTGAGCAACGGCAATCCAGATGGGTGTAACATTCAGATGGAGATGAGAAAGCACTGTAATGTGATGAAAAATATCGTGTCTCGGAGGCTGTGGAGATCAGCTCTTGCATGCACTAGCGGAATCCTATCGGACCGATAATGCACCAATCATGCTCACCATGTGCACCTCAAAAGACCTTTGCAGGCGCCGAATACCGCCCATGTCAGAGTACAATTAGACCCCGATGTGACGTGAGAAATTAGAGAGAGGCTCACGCAAAAGCTTGAGGATGTAAAAGCTCTGCTCTGTCGAGTCACAGAGTCGCACATCGAGAATCGTACATGGGCCTCCGATTCACTGAAGATCATTTAGAACATTTACATTAGTTGGAGAAAGCCTGGAACCTCATAGCTTTCATTACTTATCGAACTGCCATATCCTGAGCAACTCATAGAGGTTACTCTAGCATACCCAGCAGCGCTTCCCAAGGCCTGAACTCCAACGTCCCACTCTTTGACTTGCCATCAATCTCCGTCTCATCGTAGTTGCCAGCAACCCACTTCTTGACCTTCAAGTCCTTGAGTCCGTCCCACAATAGCTTCTCGCTACTAAAGTTAAGCACTGTGACGAAAGCATTCTTCTCGCTCCAGCGCTTGTACGCAACGATGTTCTTGTCTTCGGGGTCCAGAAGCTTGAAGTCACCATAGACAAAGACATCCTTGTTCTCCTTGCGACACCTAAGTCCGCGCTGCCAGAAAGCGTGAACCGAGAGTGTACCTGGCGAGGGTCTGGCGTTGTCAAGCTGCGCTTGCGCATTGACAGTCTTGTAATCATCGTTGACGCGCATCCAGGGTTTGGCGTCGGCGGATGTGAAGCCAGCGTGGGGCTCAGACGTCCATTGCACGGGAGTGCGGGCATTATCACGAGACTTCTTCTGCATGATCTTGCGGGCTAGGGCCTGCTTCTCCTCGTCGCCCGGGTACATGTCTTGGTACCTGAGTGGCGTTAGTTGCGAGGTAGCAGTAGATGAGGCAATGGGGATACTCACTTCTTGAAGAAATTGATGCTCTCAATATCCCTGTACTCAGATGGTTCCCAGCTCACAGGAACATTGCGCATGCCGATCTCTTCACCCTGGTAGACAAACAACGTGCCGGCGAGGGTGGTTTGCATCAAGCACAGCAGCTTCGCGCCATATTCACGGAGCTCATCGCTGTCATCTGTGTACCTGCTGACACTACGAGGCTGATCATGGTTCTCGATGAAGATGGAGTTCCATCCATCCCGTTCCAGCATCAACCGCTGCAGACGGTTGATGATCGTCTTGAGATCTCGTGCATCCCATGGGTGCAGAGTGTACTTGAAGTCTCCAGGCACGTTATCGATGTCTACGATGTCGAAAGCGAAGATCATGTTGAGTTCCTCATTCTCGGATCCGACCACTCTGATGATCTCATCTTCGTCCCGGACGAACGGCATCTCGCCGACTGTGAGTGTGTCGTATTTAGAGAGGACCTTACGGTTGATGTCCTTGAGAAATTCGTGTAGACGAGGTCCGTTGGCGTAGAACTTGTCGCCTGGCTGGTATTTGTTTTCCTTGACTTTGACCTCAGCGTCAGCAAAAGACTGCACCTTGGATATCAAGTTGATGACGTCCATGCGGAAACCGGAAACACCACGATCAAGCCAGAAGTGTAGCACGCTGTGAACGGCATCTCGTACATTGGGATTCTCCCAGTTCAAATCCGGCTGCTCAGGCGTGAAGAGCGAGAGGTAGTACTCCTGAGTCTTCTCGTCCCAAGTCCATGCTGAGTTTGCCTCGCCGAGAATCTGCGCCCAATTGTTTGGCGGTTGACGATTTCCATCTGCATCGTACTTGGCGGGCTTCCATATGTACCAATCTCGCTTCGATGATTCCTTGGAAGACCGTGAGTCGAGGAACCAGGCGTGCTCCTCAGATGTGTGGTTCACGACCAAGTCCATCACCAGCTTCATGTCACGCTTCTTGATTCCTTCGATGAGATCGTCGACATCCTGCAATGTCCCATAGCTTGGGTCAATGTCTTCGTAGTCAGCGATGTCGTAGCCCATGTCCGCCTGTGGGCTCTTGTAGATCGGTGAGACCCAGATGACATCGACACCCAAGTTCTTCAGGTAGTCAAGTTTCTGCGTAATGCCACGCACATCTCCCCAACCATCACCGTTGGTATCCTTGAATGACGCTGGGTAGACCTGGGGGGCGAGTGAGTACTCTGGCCGTATTTCTCAATGTCTCAGCCCACCTGGTAGACCACCGCTTCCTTCCACCACCGATGCCTATCGGTACCAACGTAGAGATTCTGCTGAGTTGTCGGCATTTTGCTGTTTGTGTCTTTTCGAGCTAATCGAGCTGTGCGAGTGTAATATTGTTGAGTAGACGTCCTACTAATACTGGCACGTCATCACGTTGTGGAGCGCTCCACATACCCCAGAGCGCAGCGCGTCTCGGCGGCCCCCAAAGCGAGCGTAAAAACGGCCCAAAGCACCCCGAGCCCGGAGGCGATCACTGTAGGCCGATTTTGCACCGCACCTCAACTGGCGCCGCTTCGAGTAACTTCGGTGCTTGCCGGAATCGAATCAATTGAACGTGAGCCGCTATCGCCAGTTGTTGTTGACTTTGCGCGTGCACCTGGGCAAGTGACGACAGGAGCGCAGACGCGCAGGGCAGTCGTCATGACTGGTCATCGGTCACGCGGGCACCGCCAAACGCAAGGATCGTGATACCGCACATAATAGAACAACAGCTCGCATTCCCTAGCTTCTCATGTACCGATACCCACCTTTACCGTATATCAATTGCTGTGCACACTGCGTTTTGGTGTTCAAAACCCCTCCGCCAGTACTACCGAAAAACGAACCGGACGATGACGTATGCCTCCGACGTTGAGGGCGGTGGTGCAGCAGATGAGCGTTCACCAATGCTGAGGAGCTCCTCTGAGGCCGCGAAGCCTGATAATGATCATTCTTCCTTCTGGACAGTGTTGCACTTCTTCGGTGGCGGCATCTACGCACCTGACGCAGCGACCTACGACCCCATCGAGATCCTGCTGAACACTGAAGACAAGAAGGAGAAGGATGAGCTGACGATCAAGTGGAGGGATAATAAGCTCAGCGAATTGAGCTTCATTGGTGTTGTCGCTGCGCTGTTGGCAGGAGTGCTTACATCGACTGGTAGCTGGCCACAGGTACTGCCAAGTGGGCGCGAGTCACCATGGCCTATCAGGACGGCCTGGTACTGCGGTATCATCTTATCGCTGTTCAGTATTTTGACTGCAGCGGATCAGACTGTGCGACTTCACCGTCTATCTGCGCATCGCGATGGCCTTGGTGGCATTCGAAAGCTGCTAGCCAAGACTAATGGGGAACGAAGGCACTCGAAGAAGACAGGCCGTCGTGCGCCCAGTCTGCTGCAAGTCTTCACATGGCAGATGCCAGTCATGTTTCTGACGACAGCGACGGTCAGCATGATTATCGGCATGTTTCTGCACGTTTGGTCCGCCACGAGGCATCTGCAAACTTCTGATTGGTGGGACGACAATTCAAAGGTCAGTTCCCTGGATCGTTCGTCACATCGCAGCTTATAACTAATTTTCTTTCCAGGTTGCTCTGACATTCACTGTTGTAGCTTTGACTTCAATTGTATTATTCTTCGCGGGCCAGGTATCTCTGTACACACCAGAGCAGCGTCGAGAATAGCTTTCAGGGCGATTGTGGACAATCCAAGATGACTTTGTACGACTTGAGCTGCTATGCGCTTCTCAAAGTGAACCCTGAAGCCCACAATATCAAATCGTCGATCATCGCAACTTCTTTTCCCAATCTCACACAAAGCGTATGGACAACACCAACATGATGCCAGTCAACTCAGTGTGAACTCACAGGTCGATGATACATAAGCGAGCCGAGGAACGGTTCAGGGATATGACTTGTTGCAGCTTGAGAAGTGCATCACACTACAAGCGGTCCTTTATCTTTGCTAGCTACCTCACCACCCTGGACTTCTTCAAGCTGGTTTCAGCATCCGGGGCGTCTTAGCTGTCTACTAGAGGCGGCCGATCCGCTTCGAAGTATCTCTCCGACAAGACTTTGTACAATGGGAATGGGATAGTTAGGGTTCTAACAGTACTGCGGTTGATATGAAAACTTCTTCACGAAGCCACACATCAGATGTAAAATTGCAGGTTGCGAATACTGTCAGCCCCGAATTTTCCAGAAGTGTGATTGAGCCTACGAACGTACCGAAGACATTGGGAGGGGTAGTAACGACTGACTACATCTTAATATACATCTCAATTGTCGTATGTATGTCGCATATTGCGTGAACTTGACGGACAAGGAACGCTGTTCCAACGATCTGGGCGGCATTATGGTCTATTCCAAACACGAAGGCTTCGACGTCGGCAGGCAACATTTGATCGCACACGATGATGCCACCTTTCCGCATGCTAGGGATGCCCACCTCCCGACAGTTCGAGAGGTGATCAATGAGAATCTAGGCGACGAGACAGCGCCGAATGTCGATGGTTGATTCCAAACTTTGGCCACATACCTCATCAAACTGATTTGTAACGACTGCCTAGAGTTTTCAGGAAAGGGTCTTCAAGATGCCAGCTTCCGCAAACAGCATCAAGCCTGCAGGCACAATTTACTGCGAGTACTCACTTACTTCACGCTTCCTGGATCGCCGGCTCTGCATACCGTGTCATCGAGCTGAGGTTGAGGTTAATGTAAATAAGAGTCTGCTTACGAGATATGAGGCGCGCATCGGATGTGTCTGTTTTGCTTGTCTACACAGGCAGTGTGGACAAAGCAGAGATCACATTGCAGCGATGTCTGGAAAGCTGTCCGAGATAGGGTCGTTCTGCAAGTGTACTTTGCGCTTAAGGTTTCTCGACAGGTGACTTTGTACCCCCTACATTTTCGCAGAACAGCCAACCGAAGAGGCAAGAGAGGGTCGTCTCAAAGTCATTCAACGGAGGCGTTGTCGCTGCGGGCAGGCTTGCAGCAAAGGACACCCAGAAATAAGTATCTGCGTGAAGCAGTTTTGCACTTGGTGTGGAAGTCAAGTCTTGGAGGAAGAGGACCGTGGTAAAGCGCATGACCCGAAGGATCCGCTATTCTAAGTACGTGTATGCATGCCGCATCGTTGGTGACATGAAACTTGTTCATCGTTCATACCCATGATTAGAGCGAGGTTCTTGGAGACGTTCCACCTCGAGTCCTCACCAGTATACATGGCGCTTCCATATCTACGGACGGAGACTTTGACAATTTAGTGTGTACAAAATTTGACGGGAGTATTGACGCCCACTCACACCTGTCCCTCCCCTGTCGCAGCGTGCCTAACGCTAGCCATAAGGAATGCCGGAGGTGATCGGATCCTCTTGACAAGTACTGACGGTTGGATGGAGGCCTATCATTCTTCAGGTACACGCTCTTGTCCTGCCCTGATCCGAGCGGCTATTTCCGCAACTGGTCGCTCGTTCCTGATTATATTCTCAACGATCTCGCCCCAGCACCACATGCATACGATTCTCTCTGCATCCAATCCACAGCGACAAGACCACGTCTCTGGCCTCGGTGCCTCACTATGGACGCCTTTGATGAGTGACACCTCGTTGTCATAGCACTTCACACACTGCCAACGATCCAGAACGTGGCTGCGCATGGAGCAGTGACACTCCTTGAGGACCTCTTGATTCATGTTTGGGCTAAGCCAGGAAAGCTTTGGAAGTTCAGGCTTCAGGCCCTTGTAACCCTTCGGTGCTTCGTCAAAACAGCATTTGCAGAGTAAAAGCATCCGTTCCTCGGCCACGTTGCAAAGGACTTGTAGGACGGGTGACGGAAACCCAAACTGAGAGTTCCCAGACCACTTTGTAAGCGAATTGAGGCCAAGATCCACATCGAGCACATCGCTAATCTTTTCTGGTCTGCCAGGCTGATCGATCTCAAGGGGCATATCGAGAAAGCCTTGATCGTGGTACGGTCCTACAGCCGCATCTGATGCCCGATCTTGCCATTGAGGCAAATCAACATCCTCGGTGAAAAGGTGGTGAGGACTAAGGATGGCGCATTCCAAGGAATCCAGCAACACGAAACCTGAAAAGTTTGGGAGCTCTTCAGGATCGGCGGGTGTCTCGTAGATAGACTGGTAGACGCAATGTATGCGACACTCGTCACAAGTAGTGACTCTGCAGGTAACGCAGGGTCGTTCTGCGATGCTCCGACGGCTGGAGGTGGTGCGGCACTGCGCGAACTCGGTACACTGGTAGGCGTAGTAGAAGGTCGACTTGTGATGCATACGTTTCCGCATCGCAATGCCTGTACCGCAGCAGGACATCCTCCCGAGAAGATTGTCAAGGCTTTTAGGACGTGGAAACAAGGCACTGTATGTGGCTTTGCACGACAGTGCAAGGGCCAGTAGATCTTTTGGCTTCAGAGAGGATACCACGGACTCCAGAAGACCGTACTGGCGTAGCACCTGCAGGAGTGGACATGCTTTTGTTGCGTTAGGTTCCCCTGGCTTGAGTATAACCCGGGATATGTGAAGCATATCCATGTCAGAGTGAGTGCCTGTCGTGCCTGCTTTTGATGAGGCAAATGGCTGTGCTCTCTTTCGGGGGCTCAAAACAGCAAGGTCGTTTAGCAAACGTTTGCGCTTCATGGCCCTGGTCTCAGTCCTCGTGTTGTGTCACTCCGGGTCTCTGAGTGGACTTGTTGTGGATGCGATTACTAATGAGAGAAGCACCGTTTAGCAGTTGCTCACACAGGTCAGGGCTCACGTCGGTGGGCGCTTAGTGAAGGGCATAGTGTCTGAAGCGGTGAAAGTTTATCCTCAGACATGTCATCTGCGCACGTTGGCTCTAGACCGAGTAAATGATGGTGGAAAGGTTGACTCGTGTGAAAGACTCAAGGGCAAGTGCGTGATATACGCTTGGGTCCTGATGTGCAGGTGTAGTATAAGCCTCAGGAAGGAAGAACACCCTTGTGACGTACATTGTAGATTTCAAGGAATGTGTATAACCTAGAGCGCCCTTTATAGCGCTTGGCATGTGCTGCACTGAATATCTGGATCCATTTTGTGTATTCTATGCCCCGGCAGGGCTGACAGTGGTAGGGCTGAGAAAACTTTTCTGGTGAAGCTGCTTGGCGCGCAGCTCGAGGAACGGGCGTGTAACCAGACAGACTGGGGAAATTCCGCGGTTAGAGGCAAGAGCCCACACAACCAAGATGAAGCTGTGGAGTTTCAAAGCTATGGAGATACAAAGCGGAGCCTGCATGCAGCTTTGAAGTCGTTGTCATTAGCAGCACCGAAAATTATCCCGGAATGTTGCGGAAGTCGCTCCGACGAGGTCCGATGGCGCGCCCTGGGTGTTCCTGCCTCTCCCGCTCGTCCTGCACTTGCATCACCGACTTTATCACCGTTTGCATCAAGCGAGTTCAGATGCATCAACCTCACGTCCGTTCCTTGTATTGCTCGGTATCAATATGGCAATCAGCATACGTACTGGGAGCGGCATCGTAACATGGTTGCCGCAGAATGCAGAATATACGTGTAACTACGGTGGGATGAACAACGATCTTTACCCACACTTCCTCGATCGAAGATCCCAAGTCGCCTTTAATTGCCGTTTCTTCGCCTTCAGCTGCTCCGTCATGAATCCTGATGCCGTCAAGTCTCCATCTGCATCGTTACGCTCTACACGCTGCTTCCGAATGCTGTTCAGCGCGCTGTACTTGGCGCAGAGCATCGCCTCAAATTCCACGATCCGCGCCTGCACATCCTAGAGGGCTATGCTCAGCTACATGTCCGTAGCCTAGAGCGTCTTCTGAGATGCGTGTTGGCTTTCGGTGCACAATGCCTCGGCGTAGATTTTTAGCGTTGCCTTAATCTGTTCAAGATAGCCGGGCAGGACGGTCGCGTCATCAGTTGTGATGCTCGACGTTGAAGCTGTGAGAGTTGGTAGCATGTTGGCGCTGCCTCAAACACCTGGTAGCCAGCAAACGCAAGTACCTCACCACATTCCTTCCGGAGGACCGTGCTTCAAGCAGCAAGTAGAACGTGACTGGTGGGGAAGCTGAAAGCAATTTGGGATTTGACACGCGATTAGAGAAGAAAGTGAGAGAATCCGAAGAGCTTATCGAGTGATGGTCGCATTACGATGATGGAGCGGGCCTGTTTGTTGAGAGTTGATGTCTTTCGCTCCCCGTATCGATGCGCTTGATTGATTTCGCCAAAGCCATGCAGTGACACTCATCATTTATGCTACCATGTCAAATTCAGCAACAACTGTGGTTGCGGGTAGTCCTTCTCTCAACGCTCGTTGCCACGTGTTGGACAACAAGAAAGCCGCGGGTCGCAATTCATATGACAACATTCACATCACCACATCATCACAACACCGACCTGATCCTCTCACGCAGCGCTATGTTGCGCGTTGGTGCCGGTCTGGTGTGCGGGCTCACCGTCGACAACAGAACTACTGCCGCCGGAGAGTCAGATAAATGGACTCTAAATTGCAGTCAGAGCACCACTTGCAGCCTTACGAGCTAGCCCGCCACGTGTGGGCCCTACAGTCCTCCTCCTGGAATACCGCTCCACATGTTTCCCCTTTTCTCTTAAAACGCGTCCGCAGTGTTGTTGGGATGGTTACTGTTTTGTGGCTCTGCATAGCCTCTCCATTCCCAAAATCGAAGCTCAGGGCGGAGAACAAGCCAATTCGCCGTTGAACCGAGTAGCACGTACCCAAGACTCTTGTAGTCCTCCATCCGGGAGCTGAATGTAGTCTTGGAGGTTGGCGAGCTTCATAGCTGAGCCTGACAAGCCACGCCAAGCTGATGGCGCAATGGCAGCCGTTATCGCGCCCGACTTCGGAGTTACAGTACTTATACCTCGAGGATCCCCAGGTTTTGAGCGGGAACAACCTAATGTCGATCAAAATGCGGAGAGAGTGGTGTTCCGAAGAGTCTAAAGCGGGTCATCGGAGGATACAACACGCAATACAACACTCGTGGCTGGAAGTGAGTGCCAGTGAGCCGTCAAGCCAGGAGGAGCGACACAGGTCCGCGGGGCCCGGGAATTACGAACGGGGAGGAAGACAGAAACAGTTGAAATTAATGGAAGATGCTATCAGTAGAAGAGTGGGCATGTGGCCGAACCACTGTTCAAACTATGACTCTACGGGTAGAATGAGGAGCTGAACGATGATACCGACGAAAGGCACAGTAAAAGCAGAGGTCGCTCAGATGGAAGGGTATGTCGTTCTAGGCGGCCACCGTGCGCTCTTCGATCTTTTTTCGAAGATACACAGCATTCAGCCTCGGATACCGGTACTCCGTCCTGCCAGTCTGAGTATGAAGGCCCACCACACATACGACACACAGAAAGCCTCGTGTGTTGGTGCAATTCATGCGACCTGGCGAGCACTCACGCCGCTGATGGTGGACGTCGAGTTATTATTAGGATAACTACCCAATCCGATGACACTCCCCGGACGGTCAATACGATCTGCGGCCCACCCTTATCGCGAGGGTCAACGCACTGCTGGTCAACTGCGTCGATTCATGACCTGTCTTGCCGGTGCCAGATCCCTGGCAGCGTACCATGATGGCGATGCAGAACGATGCAGCTCGCAAATGGCTCTGGGAAAATCACTGTTTGATTATCTTCGAGCCAAAAATGAGCGAATTGTGGCCGCTCCTGCCGAAATGAATGCGACCAGACCGACGCAATCTCGCGCCCAGCCTCCTACATCAACAAAGCTTCGAGGTTCGTAAGGCCGCAAGCACGAAAGTATTGATTTGTAAGAGTCAGCACTCGCAACATCGATGCGGCTTTGCGCGGCACCAAGCACACGACTCCCTCGTTCCGTACCTGCCTATCTTGAGATAGCCGTTCGGCGTGCCACCAGGTTTTCCCTCTTGGCAGCCGGCGCCACCAATCTGGGCGCAACATCAGAATCTCGCACGTGATGTTATACTCGCCAAGCCGCCTAAAATGGTGGGTCTGAGATTGCGGGCGTGTTGGAGCGAATGACGATAGACGGCTGGCAAACACGCTTTTGGCGGCCCACCTGCTCCGAGCTTGTTTGTGAGCCCGCAGAGGTAAACCCCATCAGGAAGGAGACACCGTGAACTTGGTCACTCGTTGGTCGAGAAAGTCAAGGGTTCTGCAGAGGATTCGCTCGAATGATGTTATCGATGGCACCACCGGTAACGGCTGCATTTTGCTCGGCCAGGTACGACGCTGACCCCGCGGTCCTGATCGCCATCCCAGCGACACGGGAACTACAAATAAGCTTGCTGCCATTCACGGACCTTATCTCGGTATCGACCCTGATCAATTGAGCTCAGTAGAAGCAGGTCGTCACAATGGCAATGGCACGTTACCTCGGAATTGCATCAGCATTGGCTGCTACTGTCTCTGCCACATTCACACCAGAGTAGGCAGCAACAACTCCTCAGGGCTGCAGACGATACTGACAACCACAAAGAAAGCTGATCGGTGCACCCCGCCGTGGTGCGCTCAGCCCCAGCGGTGATGGATCGGTTGCTCTGCTGTCCATGTCGCAGTACAACTTCACGACATCCACGGGAAAGTCGAGCTGGGGACTTCTTGACTTGAAGTCTGGCGAGTTCAAGGACTCTGGTCTCAACATCAGCGAAGTCAACGAGGCCGCCTGGATCCCGGGCACTGACTCCGGTATCATTTACATAAATGGTACCAACAAGGATATTCCCGGCGGCGTCACACTATGGATAGGGGACATTAACGACCCTTCGAAGAGCACATTGGCTGCTTCTCTGGATGCTCCTTACAACGGCCTGAAGGTCGCTAAGACCGAGAGCGGAGATATCACTTTCTTGGTTAACTCTATGGCGTACCCCAATGGGACTGCTGTGAACCCTGAGACTGAGGTCACTCCCAAGCACACTGGTCGCTTCTACAAGGATGCGTACGTTCGCCACTGGGACACTTGGCTCACCAAGAATCGTTACAACGTCTTCGCTGGTACTCTCTCTGCAAACGGTAGCTATGGATTATCCCATCCCGGTCTCCGTAACCTGAACCACGGTGTCAATTGGACTACCACCAGGTCTGAGACTCCCGTTCAGCCCTTTGGTGACTCTAGTGACTACGCCATTTCGCCCGATGGCAAGCTCTACGCTTTCCTCAGCAAGGCTCCCCAGCTTAACAAGGCCAACTACACCGCCAGCTACATCTACCTCGGTGAGGTTGCTGGCTCTGCTGCGCCTGTCGCCTTCAACGGCCCCGACTCGGAGGCTTCCGCGGCTGGTCACCAGGGTGCTTCTGGTCTTCCTTCATTCTCGCCTGATAGCGGCAAGCTTGCTTACGTCCAACAAGATGAGGACTACTACGAGTCGGATAGGTGGCAGCTGTATACCGTCGATGTCGCTGCGTCCAACGGCAGCGTCGCTACCAGCAACTGGAAGGCGCTCTCATCCAGCTTCGATCGCTGGGTTCAGGGTCCCTTGACCTGGGCTCACGATGGCTCCTCCATCTACGCTACTGCCGAGGATTACGCTCGCGTCAAGATCTTCAACTTCCCTATCGATGCTGAAGCTAGCTATATCCCCGAGCCTCTTACCTCCAACACGTCAGTGTCCAGTTTCTCGCTCCTCAAGAACAACGACTTGCTCGTCACTTCCTCAGCTATCTGGACACCTGTCGAGTACTACACTATTTCCAACGGCACCAAGAACGTCATCTTTAGCGCCGCAGATCACGATGCCCAATTCGCTGATCTCAAGGCTGACCACGTATCTGAGATCTTCTTCAACGGATCTGACCCCAACTTGAAGCAGCAGCTGCAGGCCTGGGTCATCAAGCCCAGCAATTTCGTTGAGAACAAGACTTACCCTCTTGCATTTTACATCCACGGTGGACCTCAGGGTTCGTGGGGAAACTCCTGGTCCAACAGGTGGAACCCCGCTGTCTGGGCCGACCAAGGCTACATTGTCGTTTCGCCCAACCCAACTGGATCGACTGGGTTTGGCCAGTACCTCACCGACGCCATCCAGGGTCGATGGGGTGGATACCCATACTACGATCTGGTCAACGCCTGGGAGTACATCAACTCTGAGCTCACTTCTTTCGTTGATGTTGAGAATGGTATCGCTGCTGGTGCTTCTTACGGTGGTTACATGACCAACTGGATCCAGTCCAACGACCTCGGCAACAAGTTCAAGGCTCTCGTCACTCACGACGGCATTTCACAGACAAAGGCTGCTTGGTCATCTGAGGAACTGTGGTTCATCCGACATGACTACAACGGCACAGTCTGGGAGTCTGAGGCTTACGACAAGTGGAACCCCTTCGACCACGTTGCCAACTGGTCCACTCCCCAATTCGTCGTTCACAATACCCTCGACTACCGTCTTCCCGAGAGCGACGGTATTGGACTCTTCAACGTGCTTCAGAACATCGGTGTTCCTTCTCGCTTCCTCAACTTTCCCAACGAGAACCACTGGGTCCTCAAGCAGGAGAACAGCTTGTTCTGGCACAAGGAGATCTTCAACTGGATTAACCACTACTCCAAGGGTGAGCCTTTGGACGATGAGCCTGCCGGCAACTAAGTGTACGGCTGGGAAATCCATACGAAGTCATGACGCGCTATTTGCGCGCTCACGTAATGGCACTTGCCTTCAATGTATTTACGTATAGTGATAATGAGCTTGTCAGTCTATTGTTTGCATTTCAATGCAAGTGGATGTCAATGCTCACCACTTCTGAATTTCTGCCAATGAGAACTCACTCATCCTTCGTAGGTACCGATGCAGTGGGAGCATAGCACACGCCTGATCGAGATAAAGTTGCTGTCAAATGGCGTTGGACCTATGCCTCTTACGACACACCGAAGTTCGTGATTGTGACACTGCAGAATGCCTGTACATAGCTGACATGTGGTACATGCTCGGTCACTATCGAGTATAGAGGCACAAGGCACCCAAGTCGACCATGAAATACCAGATCCTACAACCTGGTGTCTGGAAGCACTCCGCGAGTCAATGTTACCCACAACCAACATCCCCACAGGCGCACATTCGGATCGCAACACCTCATAACCTGTGAGACGCGGGGCCCGCAGTGGAAATACATGCTTGGCGTAAGGCTGGGCAAATGTGAAAGGTACACAATAGCTGTGAATGGCCCCTCCGGCATGAGTCCATAGGCTGATCATGCACGCGAGCTTCCAGGAAAATCCTCATAGGATTCCGCCGATACTCTAGACGTGATCAGAGTCGAGGATTGCGATAAGCTGGTGAGCCTGTATGGTATTCGAGAATTCAACTCTCAGACATCCACTGGTCGCCACCTCCATCCAGTGCCAAGCGTTCCTGCTGATGTGCAACAAAGAGGAAGCAATACGAGCGGGAATTGGTCGTTGCCGCTCCGAGTAATGCGTCCATCGAATGGGGACGGATGTGTGTCAAACTGGCGGGCATCAGCGGCTCAAGGGCGGTAACTGCAGGCAATTTGAGCAGGCAGTTGCCATTCATGTCCAAAACTGTCTCTCACATCTCTCTAACCAGACGGTGCACTGCCTCGGTCGAAGACCCGAAAACGTGAGGAGATAAGCATGGGCGTGTAAGCGCGCTGTGTGTTCGAGAGGAGAGTTGCAGGCTAGCTATATCTGGGTCGCCGAAACTGCCGCGGTTGTAGACCTGCCTGTAAGAGTTAGAGTGGCCAAGATCCACGCCGTTCAGGAATGGAGGCTTCCGTGGAGCGTGAACGTGCTTGGGGTGCTTCAATGGTGGAGTGTTGCAGACGCCAAGGGAAGCCGCTCGGCGCCCAGTCGGAGCGCCATCCAGGACTCGAGAGGCGGGAATTGCAGGCGGACTCCTCGCGTACACGACAACACGGCAGAGGTCTGCATGCAGCGACTCCTAGTGCAGCGGACTCGAAGAAACCCATCAGTAGAAAGACTGACAGACTGACAACACCTGCGGCAGGCGTGGTCCCACAAACAATATCGACCGATGATGCCATGCCATTCGTCGCGATAAGCCTGCGCAGCAGTGAATGGCTGGCACCCTGGTGATCGTGCTGCACCGCCAAGTTTACCAAGCAGTGAAGCAATGTCGCCAGCTGAGCCGTAATACTTGCCTGGTCTTAGCATTGGCTAAGTGGCTGTCGCGCTCGATAACGCTGTTCGCGCGAAGTGGTGCTGTCCGTCGCTCACGATCAACAGCTAGCGTGACTGTAACGTCGCGCTGGAACTCACCTGCTGGATGCAGACGAGAGGCCAAGACGCGTTTTGCCTTGCTGTCTACCGCTGCGAGCAAGGCGGGGAGTCAAGTATTAATTGGAGGGCCTCCGCTCACATGGTTTGGGTTCAGCAGCAGCTCGTCCCATCACCCAGCTTGCCCCGGCCAATTACACTCTTTGAGTGAAAGCTACAAGAGTGAACTTCTCAAGTGTTACATCAACACTTGAAAAACACCTCCCATCATGGCTGCCTCCGCAGGTCCCAACCAGGTCGACATGGCCTTCAGCCACGAGCCCAAGGTCGCCACACCTCTTTACGAGGTTGGCGAGAAGCAAGCCCTTGCTGGTGAGAAGCGCCATTCGTCTTCTGCACTCAGCCAAGACATCAACGCTGCTCCGGTCGAGTTCGAGGCCGACTTAGTTGGAGAGGAGCCCACCGATGAGGACCTGAAGACACTCCGCCGTGTCTCTGGCAAGATTCCGTGGCAGATCTTCACTATTGCGTTCGTCGAGCTTTGCGAGCGTTTCGGTTACTATGGATGCCAGGTGCTCTGTAAGTTTCAGTTCGGTCGTACAAGAGAGTCGCCACTGACTAAGCACAGACACCAACTTCGTTCAGCAAGACCTGCCCATCATCGAGGGTGTTGTTCAGACCACTGGTAAGGACCCGCGTCCTGAAGGTCAGCCTGGTGGTCTCGGCATGGGCCAGCGTGCATCCTTCGGTATCGGCACTTTCAACTCTTTCTGGGCCTACACTACACCCATTATCGGTGCCATCATTGCCGATGAGTATCTTGGTCGCTTCAATACCATCTTCATCGCCATCGCCTTCTCCATCATCGGTCACATCCTGCTCATCATCTCCGCTATCCCCAGCGTTCTCACGAGCGGCAACGCCATCGCTCCGTTCATTCTCGGTGTGATCGTTCTTGGGTTTGGTACCGGGGCTTTCAAGGCCAATATCTCGCCCCTCATTGCCGAGCAGTACAAGCAGACCAAGCCTCGTGTTATCATTGATGAGAAGACCGGCGAGCGTGTCATCTCTGATCCCAACATCACCCTCTCCCGTATCTTCCTGTACTTCTATATGTTCATCAACATCGGTTCCCTTACTGGTCAGATTTCCATGGTCTACGTCGAGAAGTACGTTGGTTTCTGGTGCGCGTGGCTTCTTCCTACCATCATGTTCTGCGGCTGCCCCATCGTCCTCTGGGTCTGCCGTAACAAGTACCACAGGAGCCCCCCTACCGGTTCCGTTCTCATCCGCGCCTTTAAGCTCCTCGGTCTCGCTACCAAGGGTAAGTGGTCCATCAACCCTGTCACCACCCGCAAGAACTTCAAGGGTGAGCGTTTTTGGGAGGATGTCAAGCCTAGCCACCTCGGCGCGAACAAGCCCAACTGGATGCAGTTCGATGACGCCTGGGTCGACCAGGTTGCTCGTGGTCTCCGTGCTTGTTCTTGCTTCACCTGGATTCCTCTGTACTGGATGTCCTACAATCAGATGAACAACAACCTGACCTCTCAGGCCGCGACCATGACCCGTAACGGTGTACCCAACGACATCATCACCAACCTCAACCCAATTTCGCTCGTCATCTTTATCCCCATTGTCGACAAATTCCTCTACCCTGCGCTGCGAAAGGCCGGCATCCGCTTCACACCCATCAAGCGCATCGCTTTCGGTTTCATGCTCGCCTCGCTCGCTATGGTTTCCGCCACAGTGATCCAGTACTACATCTACAAGACCGGTCCCTGCGGCAACGAGATGAACTCTTGCGATGAGCCCTCACCTATTAACGTCTGGACTCAAGCTGTACCTTACGTACTTGTCGGTTTCTCCGAGATCTTCACTTCCATCACCGGTCTTGAATTCGCCTTCACCAAGGCACCCAAGAATATGCGCTCCCTTGTCACGTCGTACTGGCACTTCATGTCTGCGTTCTCCAACGCCATTGGTCAGGCGCTTGTGTCGTTGTCCGAGGACCCGCTGCTCGTGTGGAATTACGGTGTTGTTGCCGTGCTGGCGTTCCTCGGTGGTATCCTGTTCTGGATCCACCAAAGGCCGACGGATAAGAACGAGGATGTCCTTAACATGTTGCCTGATTCCAACTACATTGGCAAGGACAAGAGGCACAGTGTGGAGAACCCTGACCGCGCCGCTTAATCGCCGGAGGGGCTGCAGTACGATCGTGGTAATCATAGGAAGGATGTGTAATGATGTAAACGTGTCATGCTGGGTTGGGAGTCTTCTTCAATGATACCACTTTGTCTTGGTAGCTAGTTGAGACAATGCATAAACAAAGCTCTCGCTCTACTTCACTAATTCTTACCTCCTGCCTCGTTATGCCTGTTTAATCTAAAGTCGCCGCAATTGCCTGCCTCACTTGCAGACGTATGCATCATTGCTATGTGGCTCTTATGGCAACAGAATTTGTTGGCCTGACTTGGGCTTTCGGGCGGACAACGACTAAAGCCAAGCTGGACAGAGAAATGGAGATATTCTATGGAAGAACAGAAGGTCCCGGGAGGCAACGGGAGGATCTGGAGAACTGAGGGAAGGCTTTGACAGGGATGGCCGGGTTGGAGCATGAGAAGCTGCAATCACGATTTTTGCCTTCCGTCTAAAATCAACATGGAATTAGACTACCTAAAGACAATCAGGGTCCCGTCCCTCGGCTGCCTCGAGTTCTTCACCTTTTCCTACACATCGCTTTGCCGCCTCCCCGATAATCTTGTTCGACGCCATGAAAGCTTCCGTACCCCACAATTGCAACAGCCTCGCTCTCACGGCTTCCAGTTCGTCTGCCTTCAGTATAAGCTTGCTGATCATCCTGCCCAGCGTAACCAGTCCTTGTCCCACTTCCTCGCACGTCATAATTGTCTCGAAAATCCTACCCGGCTTTTCGTACTCGTACTGAACTAGCATCTCAGCACACTCGAGGAGGTCTTCAAGTTCCTTCGCTACATCGGTATTGAGGGATTTAGTAGACTGAATAAGCGATTGCAGCGAGGCACGCTCACTAGTGGTGACGTAGGAAATGACAGCGCGCAAGGTTGCGACGAGCGCGGAGGTTTCTTTGAGTTGGGTGTCGTAGCGGAGGAGGCTGGAGGTGTACGGGGTATCAACGGGATCAGTGCTTGGCTGTGACTGATGTGCGTTGTTCTGGTCTGTGTAGAGAGCGAACATCTTCGCAATGGCTTTACGCGTATCGAGTCGGGCGAGATTAGTTGAACAGCGAGTGATGTCGGTGGCTATGAATACACTTTGACTCTAAGGTGCTTTCATATGGACAAACAACGGTGTTTGTGAGTGAAAGATGGGGGCCCTAGGTTTGTGCAATCAACCACATGAGCCAAATGTCGCGAATTCCTCGAGATCAGATGGCGTGAAATATCAACAACTGTGGCGTATTTACAGTCATCGCGTGTATGACAATGTCCTGCGCGACAGAGCGATGAATTGATAGATGCCGTTTCCCAGGAGCATAGAGTCATGATACTGGCAGGTCATGCTGGGCTCAACAGCCCAAATATGTACAAAGAAGTCTCGTGTGAAGCATGAACAAGTCGCCAAGGGGTATCGTGCGCGCTGAACGCTCTCGTCAAAAAAAGGCCCAACACAAATGGCAGGGAACAGAAACAGCCGAGCCTGTCGACTAGTTGGACGACATCTCTGAGTTGTCCGAAGACACCGAACCTTCAGCGAACTTATTCATGACAACCTTCTCGATGTCCTTGAGTAAACTCGTCTTCAGATCGTTCAGTTCTTTTCTTGCAGCGGCAGCGTCTCTCTCTGCACGCTCGACCCGTACTTTCGAGAGATGGAGGTCAATGTCCCGACTGTGTACGAGCGCTTCTGCGAGCCTCATCCTCTCTTTCGTAGCGGCTAGCTTCGTCTTGATCTGTGCGCACTCCTGTTGTAAGCCGCTGTACGCATGCTTGAGCATGGTTTCGTCGGCAAGTACCTCGTCCGTCGGGGACAGAACGCCTTCTGACAAATTTGACGGCTGCAAGTCGTCAACTTTGGTCATTTCTAGGGTAGTAAAGGCATGAAGGCTACCTTTCGAACATGGCTAGGTCGTCGTCTCGTGGTAGGAAAGAACTCGACCGCTGGTGATGGCACGCGTTCTGACACTTGTGATGTCTGGATAAATGTGTCAGTGGGTTTTCGTTCAACGGGTGACGTTGTCAAGTACCTTTCGCGAATGGTCGATACGCTTGGGTTTAGCTGAATGACGTCAGCAGATGCAATAGCGGAAGGGCGGCCCTTGCACTCACGGGTTCCCGTTGGTGTGTACTCTTCTCTCTCGCGCTTGATCTTGGTAGGCAGCTCAAATGTGTTGTCCTTATCGCTCTCTCGGCGAGCAGTGCCAGGCCTTGAGACTGGTGATGGTCGATCGCCGTCATTGCCGATCCAGTCACAGGCCTCTCTGAAGTTCTTGGCGAACCATCTGGAATCATTCTTGTGCCTCACAAGCTCATTGACAAGTTCTGAAGCCAAGAAGTAGTACAGAATGACAGCTGAAACTCGATGGATAGCTTTCGATCCACCAGTATCGTCGCCGACCTTGCTGAAAGGCGAGTAGAATGCCACGTTGCTTGTAGCGCGAACAGGATGCAGCTCTGGCTTGCCATCGACGGTCTCATCACTCAGGCGGTAGAACGTGATCTCTGTATCGTGTTCATGAACGTGTGCGACGACTTTGGAGTCCTCAACATCGTCGCCTGGAGCGTAGTCACCGATCACAAGCAGCTTCTTGTGCGTCGAGCGACCGAGTGACCTCTGGATCACGCGATTGAAGGATGTGTCGTCAATTTCAATGTATGAGACCCTAGAGGCTCGTGGCAATGCCTTAAAGGCCTCTGGAAACTCATAGCGGGCCCATGCCTGGACGTTGGCGAGGGTCAGAGGGGTCTTTTGTTCGTTGAAGTCGGCCATCGTGACTAGGGCGCTGGGAGCTCAATAGGGCAGGCGATTGCCGTCACTCAATGAGAATCCTCCGGATTCAAGGCATCAAGGCGCAAATCAATCAGTGCGCCGTGGCGGGTGCCAGCACGCGTGCAACGCGTTGTAACGTGTCGAGGTGAATGGATGAAGGAAAGGCGGTGGCTGCCGAAGATTGGCGTCGCTTAGCCAGCGGGCGCGGCGGGGTAGGTGGAGACGCCAAAATTGGAAGGTGGAAGCCAAAATCGGCCAGGTACGTGGTAACTCTATGCAGCGGGGGAAGAGGTCAGGATGTGTTCTGGACAGGCGTTGCCTCGGCTTATGAAGAGTTTGAAAAGATTTTGGTTGGATGACGGCGTTGCTAGAAAGTCGGCGGAAACAAGGCGGTCTGCAAAGCCAAAATCGGCCACTCGCTCGCAATACCTTCTAATGATTGAGTGCCCTGGCACATGGGATCTGGAGAAGTCATCTGCCGCAAACGGGTGGCAGACTGCTCTGATAGCAACATTGGATGGTCATCCTTCGAATGATTGACCTCATAGTTCAGTCTTGGTGGGCAAAGCAGCGATGCGGTGGCCTATATCAATATGCAGCGACTCTGTGTGATCCTGAGGAAGAGGAGGATGACAGATAGGAGAAGAACGCAGTCTTGAAAGCATGAGGTGTTCCGTTCGGCGTTACTGATGACGTCCATGCCTCCTTTGGTCTATCATTTTGGTACGCTAGCCGTTCCCGGTCTAGAGTCTAGCCTGACTGCCGACCCAAGATGGAACCGCTGGACAGGACCTCGAGCCCTCTCACTTCATCTCACCTCACCTCGCCCTTCATCAAGTCGAGATACCTTTGGCCGACCATGGTCACAGATTTTCAGCCACGGCGACACTGTGCGAGTGCTGTGAGGATTGAGAGTATATGGCCTGATGGATTGATCATAGCAGTGGAGCGTTTGTCCCTCGTCACCACCTCTCAGTGTGCGAACCACATCCACATCTCAGATCACTCTTCGACTGTCTATAGCTCCTCAACCTGGAGCTCCTCCTTCGCCAAGTCACACTTCACTCTGCATTACCTTCAGAGCCGTACACAATGTCCAATTATCACAGGTCAACCTCAGCGTTTGAAGTTAACATCGGCTGAACGAAGCACGCTCTGACACATTGCTCGCACACCGACAACGAGTTCATCGAATACCTACGCTGCCTGAACAACACAACTCAGTCGATTACTACGTGACGGGCTTCTCTTGAGCTACGATTGAAGCCGAAGTGTTAGCAAACACGACATAGCCACCGCCTTTTCGTTTGATGTTTCGTATTCCTGTCGCTATGTGCAAACTTTGCGTCCTCACTAACGGCCTTCAGTAGCGCTGCTTCGCTGTGTCGTCACTACAGTGCAGGGCTGGGTGTCTCGAGACTGAAAAGCTGTGGAGCGCTCTTGAAGGATTGTTGAAACTGCACGCCGTGCGCCATGGTCACATCCGTGCAGCATGCATGCAGCTGGGCTGTCACTGTGGCCGTCGACGATCCAGAACACCGACAACGACACGCCATATCGCAGAACGGAGAACATCACGGTGTCAACGTCGCTGCGTGCAGCTCTCTTGGTCTGGGAGTTCAGTCAGAGATTGCGTGGGTAAGCTGAAACTGATTGCACGCGAGAGCTGGGCTTTTTGGGCGATGCAATCTGCGACGAATCATTCCGTGGAGCGTGCCCAGCCCGCTGCATTCCCGCAACACGCCAAAAACCTGGGTTCCCTTGCTCGTTCGTCGTTGTCTAACCACAATGAGGCACAACGGATGGCTGTGCGCAAGCCGTAGCGCGAAGCAATTTGAACGGCTGTCAGCCGGTAAAATATGGTTCCATCGCTGCCCCCGATGCGCGGGTTGTTTTCGCAGCCCGCTCCACAGGCTTAAGCCTACTTTGACAGTGCGAGATGACCACACTGTGCGTGTGGGATTTACAACAGTATTCCAAGGCGCCACAAGCTTGCGGTGTGATACTGCGACACGGCTAGTCTTCCCGTGCGAAACGCTGTTAACAGCTACGAGGGCCGTTTAGCTGACCTCTCACTTTGTGTAACCATATTGCTTATTGCTGTTTACTGCGTCGCCGGCCGTCGCAACCCCACTTGCCCTCGTGGATGCTGTTTCAGACTTTGCTCATCCCAACGCGCTACTTGTACATCAATCGAAAGTTGAGACCTTGCTCTGTCGCGCCAGATGCCTCGCTCAAGCACAGTTGCCGCCAGATGTGCAGCGCTAAACACATCAATAGCTCAGGCAAGCACCTCTGTAGATCTGCAATTGTGCACTCGCTGACTCGGGTGTGTGCAGGTCATTCCGGTTATCAGCAGCTTTGCGAGACAGGTTCGCGAAGCCAGGACTGACCTCAACGCTATAAACAATGATCTACAAATCATTAGAACTGGTCTCGGTGTTGCGCAAGATGACTTCTCGACTTTCGGTTCCAAGCTACCAACCGCGCTTGTCGACGCATTCACACAAGTCCTAGACTCTAGTGATGACACGAGCGAGCGTTTGCACAAGACCTTTCTGAAGTTGTCATGCAGCACCTGCCCAAAGGAAGATTGGCAGACACTCAAAGAGAGCGCTCTCGCTATCCTATGTCAGGACCTTGAAGCTTCAAGGATCGTGCTTGACCTCGCTGTTGACTATCTTTCATTGTAAGTCAGCACGTGATTTCGTCCCAAAACAGCGTTCGACTGACCGTGCCAGATTTGGTCGTACTGACACAACTGACTTGCTCGACTCACTCATGGAAAGCTATGTCAGTGGGCTCACAGAGTCGACCAACGAACTCTTGAAACGTACTGATATGGAAGAGATCCATGTCAACCAACTCGCCAGGGAAAGGCTCAAGTCGTTACTTCAGGCAGTCCGTCTACTTCGATTATGCATCACAGCTCTGGTCAAAGAGGGAGCTTCGCCAATATCACGGGCTTCTGACCTCGAAAAAAAGACAACAACACCAAGACCTGATTCCCTGGAACCCGTGCTGGGCGAATTACGCCGCAGTGGCATTGACAGTGGGAGGAACGGTCCCTTGCAACAATCGGTAGCAACCAAGTCCTCGTCCAAGCCTTCAGACAAAGGCATTGGGGCTTGGCTTGCAGATGTCCCTTGCCACCAAGACGCTCAGCCGTTGACGCACTCGTTGATCATCAGAGTCACAAATGACAGGTCACATTTCAGAGCGACATCCCATGGCTCACATGGCAAACTGGCCGCCTCCAGTGGTACGTTCTACACCGAAGACGGTCTATCATCAAGCCGCACTCTGGTCGCACCTGAGTCAAGAGAGTCACGAATCAGGAAATCACACAGCTGGTGCTCAGAAACATCTACTCGGCTTGACGTGAAGATGAAGGCAAGAGCGAAGACGAGACTGGCTGAAGAGTACTCACCTACGACTTTGTCAAGCTCAGACGTTTCCATTTTCCACAAAAGAATCACATCAGACAAGATCGCTGTAGCGAAGGGCAACAGGAAATATCTTGATATTGACTCACGTATCGGTGTAGATCGGATTCTTGCAAACATACCCTCGGGTGCAACCTCCGCCGAGGTCGAGCGCGTTCTCTGGGAGGGCGCAAACCCCATGGTCACCCACCCTGAATTTGGCTACTTCTTCATCCGCGCCGCACATGACATGTCCTCCGATATCTTGCGCGTTCTGATAGAGTATGGCGCCGACATCACCCGCACATCGTCCACACATTTCTACTCTGCGATGCACGCCGCAGTTCTTGGTGGGCAGCTAGAGATTGTGAAGAGCCTCACATCCCTTGGTCATTCGATCGACGCCACCAATAATCTAGGTGAAACGCCACTCCACCTTGCTGCACGCATGCGCGGCCCCACTACACGTGAGATCGCGAAGTTCCTTGCAGACAAAGGGGCCGATATCAACCATGAGGCGAACGATGGGCATACGCCACTGAAGATGGCGCTCACAGCAAAGCACTTGACAGGTATCGAAAGAAGTTTGATGATCGAGTTATTGTTGAGCTATGGTGCAGAGGGCGAATTGAACCAAGGCCTGGAGGGGCGCAGGAGCAACTCCAAGGGACTGAAGATCATGGGCATCACTTGACTCTACAGGTTTATGTCAGACATTGCATTTACACGTGTATTTGCGTTTCGGGAAAACGGATAGACTCTTTTGTATAATATCTTTGGTATTGGGGGATCTAGATGCTCGCCTGGCTGCGAGGATTGGAGTCCGTTTACACCTTTCCATCTCCGTCCGTGCTTTCAGCGGTCTTCATCTATTCACCATTGCCCAGAAGCGAGAGCAAGCCTAACTCCCACAATTCAGTACTCACTCTGCCGTTCAGTACCCGTCGCACTTCCGCCCGGGTAAGAACGGCGTTTTCAGCTTTAGCCCGGAGCAGTCTTCACTGTCGGGACCAGAAGAAGAGTCCGCCAGAGGGCTGTCACGGCAACGACCGTAGCTGTAGTTGACCGCGCGATGTAGCACATGATTTTAGTCTTGTTGGTGGTGTGGTGTCTATAGTATGGCTCTATTTGGGCCTTGTAAATCTTGTTCGTGAGATGTGTGCTTGTGAATGCATAGCTGACAGCTCTCCGTATACACCATGAAAGAAGTGGCCGATGCTGATATCACAGCAAGCCTTTGATAAGAAACGTTCGCACTCCTCATCTATCACTTTCTCCATCAATGCGAGAGCCGTATCAATGCAAGTCACATTAATCACCACCCTCTTCCACAGGCAGTGAACAAAGCAAGCAAGCTGCGTCCAGCAGAACAACTCGAGCTCTCAATAAGCAAATCACGAATTTGTAACGAACGCAGCAATGTGTACTCAAATCTGGACCGTGTATATGTGCATACATGCAAATGTCACCGGACCAACGGTCAGCAAGCATATGAAGCGTTGTAGGGCTAGCGCCTTGTTGCTCGGGTGGTAACATGAGGACGCCAGTTCGCAGGAAGTGTGCGACATGCACTTCCGGCTCCCTACAATATCAATGTGCGCCACACTATTCAGTCCCACCTCATAAGAATACTGCGAAAGCAGAGGAGGGAGAGGAAGAACAGATCGAGGAGTAGAAAGAACAGCTTGAGAAGGAAGCTAGCTAGAACTAAATCGAAATACTCCCAATATACAGACGATCTCTATCGCTGATTCATGGACAGAAACTCTGGGGCACGATGCCAGTGATGAATTTGAGGTGATCAGAAGCGTGCAGCGAGTGCCTTACTAGTGAACCTACTGCTTCCGTCATCGGGGCAGCGTTGCCCATGTCCGTGCGCGTAATGCGCGGATTCGCGTACCGGTACCGGTACCATGTCCGTGCACCCAATACACGGAGTCAACCAATGCACGTGGTGGTTGGGTTATTACGCGTTGAAGTTTGGTGTAGATGTTGTGCTCCGGGCGTTGTGCGCACGGACACGGTACCGGTGCGCGCACGGATACGGTAGCCGAGGCACTAGCTCATCGTGGGCTATTCACCCAATCGTCGGCCATCTCCGCCGGCACGTATACATCTTGCCCTGCTCTCTCATTCTCTCTTCATCGAACGCCAAATCGCTTCCCACCATGCGCCAGCAATCGCAAGAGATATACAGTATGTGGGTGGAGGGCAAGGAAGTAGCGGGCAACGCGGAACAGTCAGTCAGCTAGCCCCTCACTTAGTACAATCCCACATTCTGACTCTGTCTTAGAATTGCGATTAAGGATCCTGCAACCGGAGAAATCATCGCTAGTTGCCATGCTGCGTCTACTAAGGATGTCGAAAATGCTGTGAAGATTGCGGAGAAAGCTTTCAGATCTGGCGTATGGTCAAAAGCTCCGCGCCATGTGCGGGCAGACATTCTAGAGAACATTGCTGAACTCCTCACAAAGCGCATGGCGTTCCTGATCGAACTTGAAGTACAACAGACTGGACGAGCAATCCGAGAGATGAATGCCCAGGTGCCGACTCTCGTAAAGTGGTTCAAGTACTACGCCTCGCTTATCAGGATCGAGGAGCGGTCCGTCCTACCGACAATTGGCAAGCTCCACAACTGGATCGACCGCAAACCTCTCGGTGTTGTTGCGCAGATCACGCCTTTCAATCACCCTATGCTCATTGCTGTTAAGAAGATTGCGCCCGCCTTGGCTGCTGGCAACTCGATCGTTCTGAAGCCAAGTGAGCTCACGCCACTTACCAGCATCGAGTTGGGAAAATTGTTCAAGGATGCAGGTCTACCGGATGGTGTTTTCAACGTACTTCCTGGCGATGGTATGACCACTGGCAAGGCGCTTGTTGAACATCCACTCATCAAGAAGGTCGATGTCACCGGCGGAACTCCTGCTGGTAGAGCCATTGGTGCGATTGCGGGTCGAAACCTTGCTGCTTACACCGCTGAGCTGGGTGGCAAAGCCCCTTTGTTGATCTTCGAGCAAGCGCACCTTGACCTCGCTGTAAATGGCGTTGTGTTTGCAAGTTTCATCGCAAGCGGTCAGACCTGTGTAGCAGCAACACGCATTATCGTGCAGAACAGCATCCTCGATCAAATGGTGGAAAAGTTGAAGAGCAAAGTGCAGAGTATCGAGAAAAGAATGGGATCACCGAAGAACGTGCACTCAATGATGGGACCTCTGATCTCTGCAAAGCAGCTGGTCAATGTTACTACCCTAGTTGATGATGCTGTGAAAGCTGGTGTCGATGTGGTCACAGGCGGTCAGAGGATGATAGGAACTTCTTCACTTGACAGCACCGACTTTTCTAAGGGCTACTTCTTCCCGCCTACCATATTGAAAGATAGCGCAACGCAGAAGATCGTCGATACAAGAATCTGGAAAGAGGAAGCATTTGGACCCGTCATCGTAATTGTTGGCTTTGACAAAGAAGAGGAAGCTCTTGAGCTTGCTAACGACAGCGAGTTCGGCCTTGGCGCTGCGGTCTGGACGCAGGATCTGTCACAAGCCTTCAGAGTCACCGAAGGTATCGAAAGCGGCATCTGCTGGGTCAACACACATCACCGCAACGATCCTAGTAGTCCGTGGGGTGGCATCAAGAGCTCGGGTGTGGGAAGTGAGAATGGCATCGATGCATATCATGCATACACCTCGGCGAAATCTACCATCGTCAACTACGCCACAGCAGAAGAAGGGTTGATAAGCGACGACTGGTTCAGAGAGGGTACTGGTGAAGTCCGGTATGGTTGAGCTGCCATAGTGCTGCACAAGATAAAATGTGATACGGTGCCGAAAGAGATTGAGTCCATCGTCTCCCGATTTGCAAGGTCAAGTAGTGTGTCAATGTCTTAGGTTCCAAATTCGTGAACTTGCAACACGCAAAGTTGTGCTATGCACCCCTCTGTACTAAAGAATAGCACGAAGGAGAAGTTAGTAACATTGCTAGAGAACCGTAACAGCAAATATGATATGTTTAAGCTTCAGCAGGAAGGTAAATAACGTATTCCACAGGCGAGCGCCGCACCCCACCAAACTTGCGCACCTCTCTCATCTCAACGTACAATGGCTTAACGCAGCGCTACTCTATTGGCTTCAAATGAAGCAGACGTTCAGCTTGCTATCTCCTCCATCAGTTCCCATCAAATACAGAGCAATTACAGGGCTGCTACTATCTTTAGCCTGTCTGAACTAACAATCCGCTGCCAACGCGCTAGTATACCTACCTAATGTAATTGCCAGCCTAACTTAAAGAAGCTTACTAAGCTAGAGGAGTAGGTGATTATCTACTATATATTGGATCTAGAGTAACGTGGATTTGCGCCTACGTACGCAGCTGTACGTGATATGGCTGATAAGCTGCTCGCTGCGCGCGGCAGAGGACGCATAGGAGTTAACTAGCTATCTACCTTTGTCAAGCGTACAGACAGTCTCACAACGCGTTTTAATCAAGCGTACAATAGACAGAGAGCTCTATGCAAGGATCTAGCCCTAATTAGTTAGTAGTTTAAGCTTATAGAGCAGACAAAGGCTAGGTACAGCATCTATAATAATAATATCTACAACTTTAACAAGGCAGGCTTTATAATAGGCAAGATCACAACTTAGCTTATTGTAATAGGGTTAGAGAGGAGAGATTAGCTAAAGGCTATTTAGCTAGGCAATTACAAGTAGGTAATATTAATTACTGCAATTAATGCTGCTAGCTAGTTAGTACTACTACTGTTCCTTATCTTTACTAGCTAGTATTATCTATCTACCTAGTATAAGGAAGTAGAGACCCTACATAACTAGGTAATTATAGTTAGTAAAAATAGCTAGACAAATAATAAGCTAGGAGTAGAGTAGCTAAAGCACTTTAATACTTATATAAAGACTTATGTTATTAGTGTATATTACCTACTTATCCTTAATAGCTATAAGAGCTACTACTCTCTTAAGTTTTAAGAGCTCTATAAGAAGAATAATATCTACACACTCTACATACTGCCTTACTTATCTTATCTACTTTAGCCTCTTAATATTAGCTACTTCTTGCTATTAAAGCGTGTGTACAGCTGTAAGGTTAAGAGCCTAATCTACTACTATATTAACTATATTACTAAGCTTAAGTTTCTGCTAGTATTTAAGGCAGCCTCTACACAATTATTTATGCTAGATAATATCTGCTTAGTATTTAGAGGCGTAGGCCTTGTTCCTCTCTAGGCAGACGTTGTTCTATTAAAGCTTAATGTGCAGCTGTCTACGCCTACTATAGTTGCTCTGCTAGAGGCTCTCTAGGAGGCTTGTACACTAAGCAACATATATAAGCTTAAGGCTTAATTAATATTAATATGTAATTACATACACTAGCATAAGAGCTTATTACCTACCTTAATTATTAAAGTAATTAACTAGCTTAAGAAGGGCGCTAAGATTATAATACTCTTAGCTAAGCTAATGCATAATTAGATTACTAACCTTAAAAGAGCTAATAAGGCAGCGTTAGCACGCAAACAGCGTAAGAAAAAGCGTATATAGCAGAGTGGGGTCTTAACAAAGGGAGCTGGAGAGAATCTACTTGCTTAACGTAAGGCTGACTAGCAGATTGCTTGTGAGCAGCGTCAAGGAGGAGATCAATTAGGCCTTAGCCGCCAGGCTCTAGCGCGCTGCAGGAGGTGCAGAGATACTGACTATAACTTATGTACGTGCAAAGTAGATACTTAAGATACTGCTTTATCTACTATATTAATATATATATAACGTAGATTATCACCGAGCCGGCCATATCACTAAACTGGCCACTTTCTCTTAGCACAACCACCTTTTACCCTAACATAACATGCCTTAATAATAACAGCTTTAGAATACTACTAGAGAAGGTAGAGTTATCCTTGCTATCTAGGCCTTCTTTGCTAGCTAATTTCGCAGTATCTGCAGCGCTGCTAGAGTATTAAACATACCTTACTAGCAGGTCTCTAATTACCTTTGCAATATTATGTTTTAACTAGACATACGCGCTAATTGCTAGAAACTTACTATACTAGAGGAGCAGACAATTATCTAGTATATGCTTAACCTTAATTTGCAAGGATTTGCGCCCTAGCTATATAAGGTGGCAGATATAGCTAATAAGATACTTAGTGTGTGTGGTAAAGAGCCTGTTACTAAACTATAGGCTAGCAGGCTTGTAACGCGTTTAGAAAAGCTTAAAATAGCCTTTAATTAAGCTAAGGATAGATAGAGGATACTATAGGAAGATCCTAAGATAATTAGCACGTAGTTTAAGCTAGTAGAGGATACTTAAGTTAAGTATAACGTGCTTCACAAGCGAGCGGCGCACCCAAGCGAGCGGCGCACTCTCCCCACCAAAACGCTTGCGCAGCGACAACACGTAATGCCTCAACAACACCAAACCCAGAGACTCTTTACTGAAGCTGACGTACAGCTTGCTATCTTAGATCTTTAAAAAGAGCAGATTAAGAGTATATAGCTTGCTAAGAAAGTCTATAAGGTCCCTTAAACTATAATACAACAATAACACAATAGAACATGCTCTTAACACAATTGTGAGCTAAAATTAAAACGCCTTACAAAGCTAGAAGAGGAGGCAATTATACAGCGTGTACTTGAAGAGAGTTTATATAGAATACTGCCCTTAAAGGTGCATGTACGAGATATAGCTAATAGACTGCTAAGAGAGCGTGGTGGGAAGCCTACAGGCAAGAACTAGGTTGATAACTTTATTAAGCGTACACTAGAGCTGCAAACGCGATGGAGCCGTCCATATGATCGCTAGCAAGCTGCCTGCAAGGACCTAGCGATTATCTAGCCATAGTTTAGCCTAGTTTAATCAACAAAGGCAAAGTATAGTATTATAGATAAGGACACCTAGAACTTTAATAAGTCTAGCTTTATAATAGGCAAGATATCCTCTTAGCTTATTATTATAGGCTTAGAGAAACCTAGGAAATAGAAGAAACTACAACCTAGCAATTACAAGTAGGTTACCCTAGTATAAGGTGTTGCTGTAATAGGGTATATAATCCTACCCTTCCTTATCTTTACAGGCAAGGTCCTTATCTCCTCCTAGTTTACTAGTCTACCTCACAACTAGGTTGTTATAGTCTCTCCTACTAGCTAGACTAATAACAATATTGCGCTAGCGTTGTAACGGTCTAGACTCTAGAGCTAAAGAAGAGCTAGAGCTAGCCGGTTACATTAGCTTAGCCGGCTTGGCTAAAGCTGGATATATATTATTTACGCAGTTAACTAGACGTCTAGTTAACTTGTGCATGCTTTTTAGCAAAAGTGGTTAGGAAGTAGATATCCTTTATTGGCCTTTGGCCAGACTACTACAAGCGTGGCTTAAGCATTTCGACGTCCATACAAAGGCGTCCTCTGCTGGGGCGTATAGGCTGCTCATTATTGACGGTCATGAGAGCCACTGCTCGATAGAATTCCAGGACTACTGCAAGGAGAACAAGATTATCACTCTCTACATGCCACCACACTCATCACACATCCTGCAGCCTCTTGACGTTGTCCCCTACTCGCTGTTAAAGCGCCACTATAGCAACAGGATCTTGCTCTTAGCACGCAGCTACATCTACTATATTAATAAAGAAACCTTCCTCCTAGCCTTTAAAGTAGCTTTTAAGAAGACGTTTACACTAGAGAACATTTGCACAGTGGCCAGAGCTTGTTCAGCCAGGTGATCGCGAGTGGGTTACTGTTCTCCAGAGCATCTGCGCCGCTAGGTATGCAACCCTGCCTTTCATTATCTACAAAGGACGCGTCCACATCTCTACCTAGTATAAGGAGACAGATATACCCTACAATTAGAAGCTCTTAGTCTCTAAGAATAGTTAGATAAATAATATACTTAGCCTTTAGTAGTTAAAGTACTTTAACACGTATATAAAGATGTATTAGGAAGGAGTGTACAGGTTGCTTATCTTAGATAGCTATAAGAGCTATCTTAACTAGGAGTTTAAAGACTATTACCTAGAGAACTAAATCCTTACTCTCTATATACTACCTTACTTATTATACATCCTCTAGCTACTTAATATAGTCTATTTCTTACTATTAAAGTGTAAGTACTCCTAATATATTTAAGACTTAGCATACTAACACATCTTCTATATAAATAAGGAAGCCTTCCTACTAGCCTTTAAGGATATATTCCTTAATATATTTACAAAGGTTAACTACTAAAAGGCCTTTAAGGTATTAGGGCTTGTTCCTACTAATATATAGGTAGTGTTAGAGTGCCTTAAAGTGTAGCTGCATACCCTACTAGTAGTACCTCTACCTAAAACACTATAGCAATCTAAGACGCTAAGTAATACACACAAGTTTAGGTCTTAATCTAAGCTTATAAGTAACTCCTTCTAATAATTACTAAGTGTAGCATAAGAGGGGTTCTTAAAGCTTATAAAAGGAGCTAAAGAGATACTGCATAAAAACATCCTTATTAAGGCCTGTGTGCGAGAGCTTAAAGAGTAATTAGTAGTAATAACTAAGAGAAAATTGCGTAAGAGAAAGCAGATTTAGCATAGTGGCACACTTGAGTATGGCCTAGCAGCATTGCAGGTAGCTGCTGAGGCGTGTGTAGCAGCTTAGCCATCTAAGAAGACTTAGGGTGGAGGTAGTTAACTAGGAGCTTAGTCAACTATTTAGCGCTGTAGGAACTACAGCAAAACTAGACATAATACACAAAAATGCTAGGAGGGTGCAGAAATATCTTCTAAATCTAGTATAAGCATGCAGTATGCTAGGTCACTATTTAATAGTAAGTAGTTGTAGTTGCAGTAACTTGTGTTAGTCGTGCTAAGAGAAAATGGCTAGTTTGGTGATATGGCTGGCTCAGTGATAATCTACGTTACCTACTATTCTTAAATAATATTCTTGTATTTTCTAACATTTAGGCTGCTAGAGCCCTAGTAAAGAATCTTAACTTAGTGTCTTAGCAAGGAATATTAAGCTTAAAACCTTTCACACTTAATTACTATTCTATTAATAGCTTATTTTAAAGAGAAGACTTAGTAGTATATTAATATAATAGAAGTATAGTTTATAAAGCAGAGCTACTATTATAGCAGGATCAGGAGTTGTTGTAGCTATTGCAGCTGTTAAGACTGTTAGAGCTGTTAGCTTAAAATTAGCTAGACATTAAATGCATATTAAATAACTGTTATAGGCCTATAAGTCCTACTATTGCCCACAGTACAATGCCACAATTTCCTGATTTCGACAATGGAAAAACTTTTCCTGATGTACTATCTTACTTATCACACATCTTCTAGCTACTTAATATAGTCTATTTCTTACTATTAAAGTATAAGTACTCCTAACGTGTTTAAGACTTAGTATACTAATATATCTTCTATATTAATAAGGCAGGCTTCCTACTAGCCTTTAGGGATATATTCCTTAATATATTTATAAAGGTTAACTACTAAAAGGCCTTTAAGGTATTAGGGCTTATTCCTACTAATATATAGGTAGTGTTAGATTGCCTTAAAGTATAGCTGCATACCCTACTAGCAGCACCTCTACCTAAAACGCTATAGCAATCTAAGACACTAAGCAATATACACAAGTTTAGGTCTTAATCTAAGCTTATAAGTAACTCCTTCTAATAATTACTAAGTATAGTATAAGAGGGGTTCTTAAAGCTTATAAAAGGGGCTAAAGAGATACTGCATAAAAACATCCTTATTAAGGCCTACATGCAAGGGCTTAAAGAGTAATTAGTAGTAATAACTAAGAGAAAATTGCGTAATAGAAAGCAGATTTAACATAGTAGCACACTTAAGTATAGCCTAGCAGTATTACAGGTAGCTGCTAAGGCGTGTGTAGCAGCTTAGCTATCTAAGAAGACTTGGGGTAGAGGTAGTTAACTAGGAGCTTAGTTAACTGTTTAGCACTGTAGGAACTACAGCAAGACTAGACATAATGCACAAACATGCTAGGAGGGTATAGAAACCTCTTCTAAATCTAATGTAAGCATATAGTATACTAGGTTACTATTTAATAGTAAGTAGTTGTAGTTATAGTAACTTGTGTTAGTTATGCTAAGAGAAAATGGCTAGTTTAGTGATATAGCTGGCTCAATAATAATCTACGTTATATATATTATTATAACGTTGTTAAGTTAGACGTTAAATAAGGTGCGTAAGTTTGGTGGGGTGCGGCGCTCGCCCGTGTGCGGCGCTCGCCTGTGGAATACCCGTGGCCGTGCGGCCGATGAGCCAGTTCAGCCGATGAGCCACCCGGAATATCACAACATTGAGATACCCACAACTTCAACGCGTCACAACTCCACCACTATAGATCTAATTTAAGAAGTAATTAAATATTTAGAATTACATAACGTACTCCACAAGCGAGCTGGCCACCCAAGCGAGCTGGCCACTTTTGCCAAGACCACACCAATACTGCACCTACTTTGCAACATTACAGCACACAACTATAATATATTATACTACAAAGAATACTAAACTAGTCTGTAGTACTCTGTGTATCTTTACTGCATGTTCGCGCGTTGTGCCCTGTCTTGCTACATGTGCTACAGCGCCTTAGAGACTGAGTGCTCCTATCAACACGCGACCTCTTCTTTGCCTTCTTCCCATTACTACAGGCCTCAAACTCCTTTAGAGTAGTCAGCCACACTCCCTCAGCAAAGACTAGAGTCCCCTCTTGCTGTAATCGCTTCCTTTTGTGTGATTTACAACGTGTGGCAGCCTCATTGGCTGCCTGTAGGTCAGCAACCTGGTTGCGCACTAAAACCAGTGAATGCGCCATCAGCTCTGCGCCTTTAGTGAGCTGATTAAGAGCGTTAACCATAGACATTGGCGAGCTATTAGCGTGTCTCTAAATCCTCTCTCAAATCAGCTTCAATTAAGACCCAAATTCCAGGGTGTTGCTTAGTGTTTTAGACTCCCACGTACTGTTGTCCACAGTAGGTGGCGTTGGCGTGCGCAGCCGTACTTCAAGCTTCAATAGCACAGCCTCTAGGTTAAGTGGGACTAGGCCAGCACCTCTGAATCCCCCCTGGATGTTGCTCTCTGTGATTGAGGCGTCAAAAGCTGCTTTGAAGCACGGCAAGAACTCAAGTTTGGTGATGCGAGTAATCTTGCTGCGCATCAGCCGCTCGGCTTGGCGGCCATAGGCCTTCTTCAACGGGGCAAAACAGCCTACGTCAAGTGGCTGCAGTAGGTGCGACGAGTGTGGAGGCATACACAGGGTAATAATCTTGTGTTCCTCGCAGTACTGGTGGAATTCGACTGAGTTGTGGCTCTCATGGCCGTCCAGAATAAGCAGCCGATGGCTGCTAACAGTGCGCGCCTTTGTGTGCTCATCAAAGTGCTTCAACCACTTAACTCCAAGCTTGTTGTTAGTCTAGCTGTTGTTAGAGACATTAAGAACCTAGTTGTTAGGTATACTAGGCTCCTTGTACCAGGCAGAGAGGTGGTGCTTGCTAGAGAAGATAATAAAGGGTGGGATAGACCAGCCCTTCGCGCAGATACCTTGGATGATACTGGTCCACTCTTAGTCGCCCTGCTGCACTGCCTTTAGTCTCCCTCAATGCTTAGAGCCTGTGACAACAGCTCCTGTTAATATAACACCCATTATAAAGCTAGACTTGTTAAAGTTGTAGGTGTCTTTATCTTGTATACTATACTTAGCTTTAGTATTCTCTACTAGTTAGAACTAGTCCCTAATCACCTTAGGATCCTCACACAGAGCTCTCTTATAGTTATACTTGCAATTAAATTTAACTTTAAGCTCTGGCCAACGTTTTACAAAGTTGGCAGCCTAGTTCTTGCCAACGTAGGGCTGGTGGTGCTTAGCAAGCAGAGAATTGGCCATATCCTCCACATCAGCAAGCTGGGGTGGGTATCCTCGCTCGTCTAGCTTCAATACATGCTGGACAATCACCTCCTCCTTAGTACTAGTCATCCTTATTATGTTAGGCTTGCAATCGCGTCGTGAAGAGGTTCTAGTAAGGCGCGTGCCTAGGGTGCTTCAAGAGACCTGGTATATTGCTGCAGCGCGTCGCACGCTTAGTGTCGCGTCTTGCTGGATAGCCTGGAGGGCAAGCTGTATATATGTTTCATTTAAAGGCTTTTTTACGTTGTTGCGTTGAGGCATTACAGGGAGAGTGAAGTTCGGTGTGGTCTTGGCAAAAGTGGCCAGCTCGCTTGGGTGGCCAGCTCGCTTGTGGAGTACGTTAACGTAGTTCACAAGCGAGCGGTCCAACCCAAGCGAGTGGTCCACCTAACAGAGTTAAGATGATTGCAATGCATATGCTGCAACACCACCACCACTTACTGCAATTTGCAGGTGATAGAGATACTATTTAGACTCGTCGCTATTAGATGCATTGATAATTTCAACTGCACAGGTGCGAGCATTGTGGCTAGTCTCTCCACAACGTCCGCAACGCCTCTGTGTGCACACCTTCTTTGCAGGCTCTCCGCCCCCCTGCTGCCCACTACCCTCCCTTTCAGCTATTAAATCAGCTACCTCACCTACCGTGAGACTCTCTGCTGCCCAAATATACTTCCTCTTTCAACCTCTAACCTCTGTTGCTATCTCTACTGCCTTGCGAAGCCCTGCTATTTCCTGTCGCATTAACACGCTATCATGCCCTATCTGTGCAATGCCCTTGTTCAGCTGCTTAACTGCTCTAAGCAGAGGAGAAACTGGGGAATCTCTGTGCAGTCGTACACGCTCACGAACCAGCGTTGACTGAGCCTCTATCTCACAGAGGTTGCTTGGAGTTTTCAATTCCTATGGGGTGTCCTCTGGCTTTGGTAGAGTTGGCGTACAAAGGACCACATTAAGCTTTGATATTACTGCCTCTAGGTTGTCTAGAACTAGTCCAGCGCCCCTAAAGCCTGCACAGATGTTCTCCTTTGTGATTAACCTCTTAAAAGCTGCTTTAAAGGCTGGTAGGAAAGCCTCCTTCTTAATCTGCTTAGAGCCATACCGTGCCAAGCCACTGATCTCATCACCATATGCCCGCTTCAAAGGCGAAAAGCAACCCACATCAAGTGGCTGTAGCAGGTGCGACAAGTAAGCAGGCATACAGAGAACAATAATCTTCTCTTCCTCACAGTGTTTGTGGAATTCATGTAAGCTGTGGCTCTCATGGCCGTCCACAATCAGCAGCCTGTGTGCACCCACCTTCCAGTCTTTTGTATGGGTATTAAAGTGCTTTAGCTAGGCAATACCAAGCTTATTTAACGTCCAGCTATTAGGACTAACCTTAATTACCTAATCCTAAGGTAGATTGTAAAACTATAAGGTAATAAGGACCTTGCTAGGGAAGATAAGGAAGGGTAGGATAGCCCATCCTTTAGCGTTAACTCCTTATATATTAGTGACCTAACTACAGTTCCCTAGCTGCAGGCTCTTTGTGCTACGCTTCTTAGAGCCTGTAAAGACCATCTAGCTATAGATAACCCCTATCATGAAGCCTGTCTTGTCAAAGTTGTACATATCTTCATCTGTGATGCCGTACTTAGCCTTTGTGTTAGTAACTAGCTCAAACTAGGGCGTTATAACGCGTGCATCTTTGTTAAGGGCTCGCTGGCGATCATATGGACGGCTCCTTCAAAGCTTGATCTTAGGCGTACGCGTCTTGAAGTTGTCTACCCAGTGCTTGCCAACAGGCTCTCCACCGCGCTCAGCAAGCATATCATTAGCCATATCTCGCACCATAGCCTTTGTAGCAGGTATTCCTCTTGTGTCAAGCTCAAGTATACGTTGTACAAGGGCCTCCTCCTCTAGTTTGCTCAGCTTCTTTAAATTAGGCTTGCGATCGCGTTAAGAGAGGGCTCCTTAGCGTTGTTAGTAGACAGTAGTTTAAGGTACGCTGAAGGCTGCAATAGTGTGTCTTTTGCTCTTGTCACAATCTTTAATTATAGCTTAGATAGTAAGCTGTAAGGTCCCTTTAGTATAGGTTAATTGCACGTTGCGTTGGGATGGTATTGTAATGCAAAGTAGTTATTAGGCTATCATGGTTGGGATGGACCGCTCGCTTGGGTTGGACCGCTCGCTTGTGAACTACGTTAAAGCTAGAGATAGATTTTTATACTGCTAAGTTGCAAAAATGTTTAGAGTTGACTAAACAACGCTGTTGTAGTAGCATAACTGTTATACACACTTAAATGCAGAAGAAGCGCGCTAGTAATAGTTACTTAGCCTATAACAGGAGGAGGTACTTGTTAAATACATAGAAAGATGCACAAGAGACAGCTTGCCACCTATTAGAAGCATGCTGCAAAATTTCGCCTCTGTGGTTACAAAGTAGGAGGTCTCTAAGAGCTAGATTACTTAGTTTCTGCATCACTACGCTAATAAGCTTACCACTAAATAGACTACTAGGATAGATTGTAAGCGCTTTTTAGCTAACAGCAAGCACAAGTATAAGCTGTACTTTAATCTATTACACTCTAAGATGCGTAAGCACAGTGTTAATAAGCACAACACGTACAATATAGATAAGAAAGGCTTCTTTGTTAGCATTAATAGTTACACTAAAAGGATAGTCTCTAAGGCAATTTAGGAGTTAAAAGAGTGTACTACAGCGCTTAGAGATAGCAATAGAGAATAGGTAACGCTGCTAGCTTGCGTATGCGCCTCTAGAGAGGCATTACCACCCACTCTTATCTACTAGGGCACCTCTAGGATTTAATTAACCTAGGTTAACAACCTTATTGCTAAACAACACTAGATTTTTATCTCCTACTTAGCAACAGGATAGTTAAACAATAACTTAGGGCTTACCTAGCTTCAGCAGGTGTTTAATTGCTATACAGCAGCTAAAGCTCACTGTTAATAGTGGCTTCTGATCCTTAACAGCCACAGCAGCCACCTCACGCCTAAATTTCTAGAGTATTGCAACGCCAAACATATCCTCCTTATAGTCTTTCTACCTTATTCAACTCACAGCTTGCAGCTGCTTAATGTTGTCCTCTTTGCGCCGCTTTCAAGGCACTACACTAAGAAGCTCACCTACTACCTCTAACAAACCTAAGGCCTTACAAGGATTACAAAACCTAACTTCTACAGCAACTTTTGGCTAGCGTGGAGCGCTATAATGACTTTAGAGCTCATATTAAAGAGTTTTCAAGCTACAGGCGTGTGGCCGATGGATGCGGACGCTGTACTGAAACGCTTCAACAACCACCCACCACAACAAGACGAAGACGCAGAAATTGGAGAGCATGGCGAAGTCGATAGCTGGCCTGAGCTGCGCAAAATTTTTGACGCTGCAGTTGCTGACAAGGCCAGAATTGAAGCCAAGCAGCTGTCGCGGAGCCTCCACTCGCTACAGGTAAACAGCGAGCTTCTTCGCACTTGAAACGAGGAGCTACAACACAAGCTCAACGTCATTAAGAAGCGCCCAACGCAGTGGACAACACTGACTACACAAGACGGCGACAACTGGCACGGCGGCGCTGTCTTCTACAGTCCTAGGAAGCTTGCCCGCGACCGCGCGCGCAAAGCTGCAGAACTCAATGAAGCCGCGCAGCTACAACTCCAAAAATCTCGCGATAGAAAGGCAAGGGTGGCAGCAACAGCTCACAAAAAGCAGCAGCAAGAGGAGGCAAAGTTTGCTTGACAGCGTGCTGCTGAGGAGCGTCGCAAGGCGAAGAAAGCACAAGCTGAAGTGCTGGCTGCCAAACAAGCGCTTAAAAAGCAGCAACACAACGCTCCAATTGCTCAAAAATCTCACAATACACTTAAAAAGCGTAAGCGAAAAGTCTCACACAGTGCTGCAAAAAATCTGACAAAGCGTTGTTGTGTTGTGGCTGGTCAAAGTCGTGTTGACGCTGCACTGCCAGCTGCGTCTCCCCCACCCAAAATCACTGCGAGAGGCCGCAACTTGCAGTTACCAGCCAAATATAAATAGCACAATTGAAGCGCAAGGCTCTATATAGCAATACACCAACATTTCTCGCGATAACATCTTTTAGGTGTGGCTCTACAGCTTCATTTTTCTATTGTCAATATCTCGTTGGGGTGGCTCATCGGCTGAACAGGCTCATCGGCCGCACGGCCACGGGTACGTTATACCTACAGCAACTTCATCAAAGCGTTTCGCATCTATAAGACGTCGACGGGAGCGGTACCAAGACCACCTGAGTTGGCCAATTGCCGTTGCGACCGGCAGAAGCATGGTGGCACGCATGACGGCGCTGAGCAAAGCCAGGTAATAGTAACGCATGTGGTGGCTTCATCTCGTCACTTTGGCTGGTCAACACGCCATTAACACGATCGTCGTAAAAAAGAAGTACAGTCCGTGCGCAGTCAACGAGCCAGTTCAGTCAACGAGCCACCCCAAACCCCGCTGCCACATGAACCCACCCAACTTCAACGCGTCATAACTCCACAACCATGGACCTAATTCAAGAAGCAATTAAATATATTAAATTGCGTGAGGCTAGAGATAAATTCTTGTACTGCTAAGTTGCAAAAGCATTTAGAGTTAATTGAACAACGCTGTCGCGAAGGCACAAGGGTGCACAGGGCTCTAAGGACACATAGGCAGCTAAAGACTAACAAAACCTTAACCCACAATAAGAGGATGAGTTGATTAGATACATAGAAAGGTGTACAAGGGATGGTGTACCACCTACACAAAGTATTTTGAAAAATTTCGGCAGCGTGGTTGCGCAGCAAGAGGTCTCCAAAAGCTGGATTACCTGGTTTTAACACCGCCATCCTGACAAGCTCATCACCAAATATGACACTAGTATGGATTGTAGGCGTCACCTGGCTAACAACAAGCATAAATACAAGTTGTACTTTAACTTGCTGCACTCTAAGATGCAAGAACATGGCATTGACAAGCGCAACATGTACAATATGGATGAGAAAGGCTTCTACGTTGGCATCGCCCACCGCACCAAAAGGATCTTCTCTAAGGCAGTTTATGAGTTAAAAGAGCGTACAGCAGCAATAAGAGATGGCAACAGAGAATGGGTAACGCTGCTGGCTTGCGTATGCGCTTCTGGAGATGCATTACCGCCCGCTCTCATCTACCAGGGCACCTCTAGGGTTTAATTAAGCTAGGTTGACAATCTTTTAGCTAAACAACACCAAATTTTCGTATCCCACTTAGCTTCAGGATGGTTAAATAACGCCTTGGGACTTGCCTGGCTTCAACAGGTGTTCGAACGCTATACTGCAGCCAAAGCTTACCAGCAATGGCGCCTTCTGATACTTGACAGCCACGCCAGCCACCTCACGCTAGATTTTTTGGAGTATTGTGAAGCCAAACGCATCATGGTTATAGTGTATCCTCCCTATTCAACCCACAGCTTGCAGCCGTTAGATGTTGTGCTCTTTGCGCCGCTTTCAAAGCACTACACTGAGGAGCTTACCCAACGCCTCCAGCGAACCCAAGGCCTCTCAAGGATCACTAAACGCGACTTCTATAGCAACTTTTGGCCAGCTTAGAGCTCTACAATGACTCACGATCTTATATTGAAGAGTTTCCAAGCTACAGGCGTATGGCTGATGGACGCAGACCCAGTACTTCAACGCTTCAACAATGGCCCACAACAACAAGATGACGAGCCAGGAATTGGGGAGCAAGGCGACGGCGATACCTGGCCTCAATTGCGCAAAATTTTTGATGCTGCAGTGGCTGACAAGGCCAAATTTGAAGCCAAACGGCTGTCCCAAGGCCTGCACTCGCTGCAGGTCAACAACAAGCTTCTACAACTCCAGAACGCGGAGCTACGCGCTGAAATCAACCTCATTAAGAAGCGCCTGACCAAGTCTACAACACTAACTACACAAGAAGGCGACGATTGGCACGGCGGTGCTGTATTCTACAGTCCCAGGAAGCTTGCCAGCGCGCGCGCGCGCAAGGCCGCAGAACTGGACGAAGCCGCGGAGCTACAACTCAAAAAAACTCGCGATAGAGAGGCAAGAGCAGCAGAAGCAGCTCACAAAAAGCAGAATCAAGAAGCTGCGAAGGTGGCTCAACAACAAGCCAGAATTAAGCGTGATCGCGAGCAGAAACAGCGCGCTGAGGAACGCGCTGCAGAACGGGCGCTTAAAAAGCAACAACAACAAGCTGCAACCACTTAAAAAAGCCACAATACAGCAAATAAGCGTAAGCGAAAAGCCTCACACAAAGCAGCAGAAAATCTAGCAAAGTGTTGTTGTGGTGCGGCTGCATTAAGTTGGGTTAACGCTGGTCCGCCTGAGGCGTCTCCCCCACCTAAATTTGGCAGAAACGGCTGCCAACTCAAGACGCCAGCGAGATTAAAGCAGTGCAAATGATCTAGAAGCTTCTTTATAGCAATACCTCAAAAAATCTCACAAAAATAGCTATTGTGTGTGGCTCAATAACCTCATCTTTTTGATCGTCCCATATTGGTGGGGTGGCTCGTTGACTGAACTGGCTCGTTGACTGCGCACGGACTGTACAGCTACAATCGCGGCAAACAGAAACAGGGAGAACATGCTCGCGAGTGCTTCTAGAACTCAAAATTTGTGAAAGCTTTGTCGTAGTCCCAACCAGGCTTCCTGATACTGCGTCCCCAGATTCTTGGTTATAAAGATGCGATCGTAGGATATTGACGGTGCGTAATCTTGAGCAGTCACGATGAGACTTCTGACCCACTATCACAACCAACCAGCCTGTCTTCGGACCAAAGTGCTTTTTCGTAGCAATATTTCGATAGAGAAGCTAAAAGAAAGGTACCCGAGTACCAGCCACATAATTTCCGAGGGGAAGAGGTCGAACTCAGCGCTTACGATCGGGAGTGGACCAGGACAAAGCCTGCTCTATACCAGCTGTACCTATGAAACTATGGACAACAAGACTGACATATAACTCCCCAGTCATCAAGACATCGGGATAGTAAGTATCTTCATGCATGCCGAGCAAGTCAGCAGCACACCATTTAGGCTGTGAAGGCTGGGTAGTCAGCCACATTCACTGTATGCTCACTCGGAGTCGCCAGATGATCCGGCTTGGTGCAATTGGACCAGTAACGATCCGTTGGACATGTGAATCGTATGGCGAATAAAGCTCGCAATCTTTGCTAGGATCGCCACAAAGTTTTGGACCCCACGCGGCCCGCTACAGCTCGTTGCCATACCTTGAAGCCGCACATAGTTCGGGATGCAGCAAGACCTCCCATCAGCGAAAGTTATAGCGATCGAGCCTTGTCGCCCCGGTATAAAAGGAGGCTTTGTTCAACTTGAAGAGCAGTGAAAGCCGCGGAGTGGTGTGTAGAAGCAACGGGTTGTAAGGTTGGACATTTTGCGAGGCGCGAGCTAGCTCGAATTGGGGACAGCCCAACGCATCTCCTCGCAAGCACAAGGACCTTGGGAGGTAATGCTACAACAACGTCACGACATAGCAGTGAAAACTCAGGAGAACGAGAACCAGATATAGGCTCAGACTTCTCATTCTGAGATGTCGCTGTTCATAAATGATTCAGCGATATCGGATAATGCACTCAGGTATCTTCGATCACCAGGCTGAGCCTAACATTCGATATTCAATGATCTACTTCGTCCGTGACTTTTCTTTCAGCGACAATTATGGAACGGGCGTATGTTCTTACAATGAAGAACGGATAAGCGATGTTGTCTGATATTTGCTTGGAAGTTACGCGTTCCCTCACCCCCTTCATCGAGATCCCGCAGCTACGCCTGCTGCCCAGCTTCTGGGCCAACAAGATACTAATGAACGACCCGACCAACCAGATGTAAAGATTTGAGACATGTCTTCTTTTGCAAGTACTCGTATATGCTGGCTATTGTCCATTATAGCATGTTCGATCATTTTCACAGACTTCCCGGATTCCACCCATCAACTGCGAACAACCCGCACTGTCCAGTCCTACTGATGTCATTGTTACTAAGTGTTGACCTATAATGGGCCTCCTTCTTAAGTAATGGATTGCGGTCGCACCAGCTGCGCTGTCTGTCGTCAACTTGCATCGTACTTACACTCTCGTGAAGCAGCCGGCATACGTTTACGTGATGTCATCAAGGCATTTCGAGTCCTCCGAGATTCCGAGAGCTTTCCTTACATTCTGATTGCCAAATCATGCCTAGATCCCGCTCCACCCCTCTGATGCCAAACGCTAAGTCTCAACAGCGTCAAGTGCAGCCATCACGGTACCCACGAGTCTCCACCCGGACCAGAGAGACAGGATTTGCAAAAGAAGAAGCTTGAGAATGCTTAGTTTGACTCTAATAGAGTATATCTTCATCTGCAAAGAGCACCATGGTATATGGAAGCTGTTTCTCAAGCTCCACTGCTGGTAGCAAATCCCATGCAACTCGTATATAATACACTGCAATCTTCAACATTGCCTCCAGTCGCTTAAAAATTCTGCACTAGACACATAGAAGCAGCTGTCTGTAAAGACGTAGTCGAAGCTGTATGGTAGAGAGAGCAATAGGTGACAATTGCATCTTGCGCAGAAATGGTGTTCAATCACATGTATTACTTTTCATATAGCTACAACATCATCTGATCATGGTATCATCGCTAATAACAAAAGAACTACAACTCATCGTGTCCAGCGCCGCAAGGCTGGCCATGGTGGTCATGTCCGCCCTTATCAAAGCGCGCCGCAAACCGCGCCTTGCCAGCATCCCTCTTCCTCAACGTAGCGTTAGGCCTCGGAATACCATCCCAGCTCATTGAATACTTGGCCACTGAGTTTGCGATACTCTGGGTGTTGAGTAGGTACGCGTCATGGTTCAAGTTGTTAATGTCATCGCACTTCTGGTGGTAACAAGCATCGAGCGCAACACCCGCCTCGCCACCAAACATCTGCGCCTCCTCCTCCGTCTTCAGGACCTCAGCGCCGGTGAATAGGCCGCCGGAGGGGATGCCATTCTCAAGGAAGGCGGCATAATCGGAGCGCAGAGTGAACAAACTCGGGACATGAGCCTCACCGTTCGCCTCGTAGAACTTCTCGAAGTCCTTCTCGATGGTGTCAGAACCCGCGGGGCCGGAGAAGTTAAAGGCACTGCCATCGCCGTCGTAGATGCCGTAGACGTAGTTCGGCGACGCGATCATGTCGAAGTTGAGGTATGCGCGGATCTTGCTGACCTCTTCTGGACCTCCGGAGATAGAGCCGTTCAGTGTCTTGAGGTAGTGGAAAGAGCCCAGCTTACCGAACTCTTCTGCGCCCCAGAATCCGAGACGCACGGCGTTCTTGACTTTGTACTTTGCGAGCGCCTCGGCGACAACGAGAACGCCGATTGTGCCGGAGCCGTCGTCGTTGATTCCGGGACCGGCGTACACGGAATCGGTGTGTCCACCGATCATAAGGATGTTGCTCTTATCTCCACCCTTGGTCTCGGCAATCACATTGTAGTTGGTGCGGTTCTCGCGGATTGTGTCGATGAAAAGGGTCGCGGGTACAGCGGTGCTGTTGCCCACCTTGGCAAGGAGTTCGTTACCGATCTCCTGCGTAACACCAACCACAGGCGTGTAGTCGCCGTCTCCACCGAGAGTTCCGGCGAGAGGCTGAGCTGGAACGTTGTTGTAGATGATAGCACCGGAGGCGCCGGCAGTCTTCGCGTTGGCGGCTTTGAGGGCGAAGGTGCATGTTCCACGCGAGATAAGCGCCAAGTTGCCAGAGACGCCGGCGGGGTAATCAGCAGCATCGCAGCCTAGGTTGTTAACTTTGACGAGGTTACCGCCGACGTTGTTGGCGGCAGGGCCGTAGGTGAGGTAGTCGGCCTGTGTGTCGGCGCCGGCAACTGTGAGCTTGACGGTCGCGGCAGTGAAGAGCTCAACGAAGGGCTGCTTGTAAACCTCCCAGTAGTCATCGCCGTACTTTTTCAAGCTGTCGTAGAGCCATTCAGTGGTGCTGGGGTTTGTTAGCTGAGATATCTGCTAATATATTGTTATGTGACTTACGCGTTGTGACCGCCGCCGCCGAATGCTCGGTTTCCACCGTATTTGTCGGCCATCCTCTGGAGCTTCTCAGAACCCTTGATCAGATTCTTGAGCTTGACATCCTTGATCAAGTCCTTCTGGTTGACAAATTTGTTAGGCTTTGCAGCGCTGACAGAAGAGACCAGGCCGGCACCGGCAATGAGCAAATCGAACCTCATCTTGACAATTGCAAAGCTTAAACGAGGAAAGAGCTGCTCATCCTAACCAGAGAACATAGCATCATATATACTCCTCGCACTCGGCCCAAGCAACTCGTCGCCCTCTCAATTGATGCACATCGCCCTCTAACCCATACAGGCAGCTGCTATCCAATTCCCAACGATCTGTCCCTCAGGAACGAGACGCAGCGGCCAGTGACCAGGTGATAGGTACTTGAAGTCTTGGCTGCGTGATGACATGTGGCCTACTGTGATACATGGGGAAGGAGATGAACGTAATTTATGGGCGGAGACTTCTAGCTCATAGCGGACCGTTATCGGGTGGACCCTGATTGGGAAGGAAGATAATGAGCCAAGAGGAACATCCCCGCTCTTGTGCTTGCAAAAGGGCTTGGCTCTTGAGCGCCACAATCTGCGCAGACGAGGCACGAGCCTTTGTCGGGATTTGACGCCATTAGGGGTATGGAGGGATCGTTACCGAGGTGAGTGGCGGCGGTGCAGGCGGGTTGGAGAAGCTTGACGGAAGGTTGTGAGGAACGCGGCACTTCAGGGGTGGGCGATTGGCTGGGCGCGGCGACACCGACGACTGCAGATCGAGATGACATGTCTGGGGAGGTCTCACAGGCAACGAGGAGGCAAGCAATGTTGGAAATACAACGGCAGAGCAAAGGACAATATGTGTGGAGAGGCCAATTGAATCGCACATGAATTCCATCTTATCAATTACGGTACAACACGAGCTTACATCTCATACACACAATTTCTGTCGTGCTATCTCTACGCGGTAGCACCGGTCTGCATCTTCAGAATGAAAGCGCCTCGCTCCATTGTGTTGACGAGGATGTAGCCGCTCTTAAAGAGCGCATAGCTGGACCATGTGCCAACGAAATCGACCGATCCGCCACCAGTCGCATTGTCATCCTCGGGGTACACATCGAAGAAACCAACCTCTGTTTATCACGTCAGTAGAGCTTTGAGATCGCGTACGTGCATGAATACATACCAGTCACACCCTTCCCAGTAGGATCGCTGGGAATCGAGCGCACATCAAGAACGCGGAAGCCAGTGCCGTAGTTGGACTGGTATGCAAAGCCGTTTGCAACATACTGGTTATGGTCAACACCCTTGGCGCCAGACTTGTAGTATCCGGTCTGCTTGGGGGCCTTCAAGCTCGAAATGTCCCAGATGTAGGTGATGGGGTTGCCGGGCGCAGCAGGTCCGACTTTGTCGTACTCATCGTACTCGTCGTCGAGCAACAGGTAGCGCTGATCCTTGGGGTCAAGGACGACACCCTGGTGGGTATAGGCAGCGCCAGTGTAGGAGGTGATGGACAGGATAACGGGTGCCTTCTTGTTAGTGACATCGTAGATAGTCAGGGTGTCCTCGTTGAAGCCATAGCAGATCTCCTTGCCCTCGTAGGCAGTGTCAGGGCCGTGATAGATCAAGCACTGAGCATCGTGGACGTAGCCATCAGTAGAAGCGCAGCCGGGCGACGTTGGGTTTTTGACATCGCTGATGTCAATGAAGATGATACCAGACTTGCACTTATCGGTCCTAGGCATAGCACCAACAGAGTAGATGAAGCTGGTCTCAGGATTGGTAACAACGTTGTGAGTACGACCAGTAGGGAGGCCATTGTAGTGACCAGCAAGATCAGCAGAGTTGCTGAAGGTCTTGGGTGCTGAAGGGCTGAGGGTGAGCAACTTCTTCATGTCGAAGATCTGGATGCCGTGGTTGACGGCCTCAGATCCAATTATCATGTAGTCATTTTGACCACGGATCTCGCGCCATTGGCTGCGAGTGGAGTACTGGGGAAGACGCCCGAGGTAGGAGAGCTTGCCTTCCTTGGTGACCTCAGCAAAAGCTGTGCCATCTGATTGACCGATAGCCACAAATTCGCGGCCGGTGCTCGATGTCCAGCCCCAAGAAGAAGACCCAAAGCCGTAGGTACTGCCAAGAGCCGAGTGAGACAAAAAGTGGTACAAGTCGATGTTCTTGCATTTGAAGGTATCTGTTGATGTCTTTGCAGTACCGTTGGCACAGTCGGCGATGGACGCAAGCTCTGCATACTGGGCCGATTCGTAGACGCCTGCAGCTTCTTGGTTTGCCCACGTTTCCTGTAAAGTTGTTAGCGCCGGGCACATACACATCTTGAGACCATGCTGACCAGCTTCAAAGCCTTGTTGTTCTCGTGGCGAATGCCAGAGTCGAAGAGCTCTGCAGCCCTGAGCTCATCTTTTGGCATCTCCTTTGCCGCTGCAAGAGCGGCGAGCGAGAGGAGGGCAGCTCGGCGAAACATGATGACTGGATCTGCTTGAGGCTGAACGAGTGTGCCGTACAGAGCTCTTCAACCGCAGCTGATCACCGCTTTATACATTCTCCACAGGCCATGTAGGTGCTGAATACGACATGACCCATGAAGCATCGCCTATGGCGAACTCGGCAGGTAGCAAACGTACCTGCCTCTTCCTGTCCTCAACGTGCATGGTCGCCCCAGCGCTGGTACAAGCACGAGATCACAACCGGCAACTGAGTGTGAGCCCAAGGAACTCGTAGATGAAGCGACAATCCACATCCAGCACTGCATTGGTGGCTGGAAATGAAAAAAAAGCTTGGGAGTGGAAGTGCCGACCGAATAGGAAGGAGTGATTCGTTAAGCTCTACTTGGCAGCGTAGCGAACAAACACTGCGGGAGTGCCGAGGTGCAGATCGTTTCGGTGTAACAATGATAGGGCAGACGTAGCTATGGAGGACGTGCTGTCGCAGCGATGGCGCAGGTCTCCACACGGTACTGTGTGCGCCTTTGACCGTCGTCCAACGGATACAATACCATTAGAACTAGCTGCAGGACGTCTGAGGCTGCTCGTGGCTGTACCTGCAGGTGTGTCTGAGATATCTTATGTGGAATTGTTTGCCCATTGGCCTCGTCGCAAGGATCGCAGTCGTGTTGCAGCACTCGCCAGCCTGTCGTACAGACGCCCACTCTAGCCAGCTCTTCCTATTGTGTCGGCGCGCCGAAATAGGCTTCTTCTAGAAGGGGAAGTTTTTTCAAATGCATTCGTGAATGTGGAGTAGATCAGGCTCATTTGCCATAACACGGTGTGGTGGGTGGGATGAAGTACGCTGAGTGCTGCGGGAGCCACTGTGGAGGCGGCCGGAGAGCGCGTTCAGCGCAGGACAAACTTTGTCATGCTGCCAGTAGTAGTGCGCATCACCAATGGGCTCAACGTGGCTTAAGATTCATGGGAGGAAGTGCTAAAGGTGGTTTACTGCAGACCTGGGGCACGGCGACATCTTACGGTATAGGTCTGCGGGGTGTTACTCAGCAAATTGCGCAAATTCGCGCGCCCATCATTCCTTCTTTGAAGCACAGCACGCACAACAGAAAAGAAAGGACTGACAGTGGGCACAGGCAGCACTCACGTTGTGCTGACTGTAATATCTGAACGTAACTTCTCCTTCGATCGATCATCACGATGGTTCCTGATATACCGAACGCATCGAAAACCGGCCGTGAGACATGGAAATCTAAGCGTTGCGTTACGGGTTAACAGTGGAGCCATTCCTGAATATCTCTAGTACGGCTCCGCAGTGACGTTTCCAATCACCGAAACATCACAAGCAAGAGGGACAAATCTTTGTACGTTGGATCGAGGCCCATAAGGAATACTCTTTTCGATCTAGGACCACCTGGTCGTTCATGCCATGTTTTCGTCATCCGTATCTCGTGGCTCTTGAAGAGCGTGTAGCTTCAGAACGCCTGCGGCTTCAGCAAGCTAGGAGCATCGTCTTGATGCAATGGGGTATCTACAACTTCGCCTCGACCTTCTTGAGGCACTCCTGGAACTCGCTCCAGTCGTACATGACGGCGATGCACTTGGTCTCCTCGGTGAGGAGCTTGGCCATCTGCTCCATCTTCTCCTTACCCTCTTCAATGCCGTAGATACCAACGTAGGCAATGCACGGAATGCCGGCGCGCATGGCAGCAGTAGCACCGCTCTTGCTGTCCTCAACGGTGACGGCCTCTGACTCCTTGACGCCAAGCTGCTTGGCAGCGTAATGGTAGATGGCGGGGTCAGGCTTCGAACTGGGAGGGTTGAGAGAGGTGGCAGCAGAGTAGACGTGCTCGGGAGGGAAGAAGTGGGCAATGCCAGCCTTCTCGATCGAGGCAACGACACGGCTCTTGGCAGAGGTGCTGACGACGGACAGAGGGTAGCCCTGATCCTTTAGCTTCTGCAGCTCCTTGGTGACACCAGGGCACTCGACGGCCTTCTCGCTGAGCTTCTTGGTGACAGCGCCGAGTTCCCGAGAGACAAAGTCCTCGAGGTCGTCGTCGCTCATGGTGAAGCCATGCTCCTTCTGCAGGCCCTTGAGCATACTACGAAAGTTGTGGCCGACATAGTCTTCGAGGAGCTTGGGGCCGGTGTAGTGAGGTGCGCCCTTGACGTCGTACTTCTTCATCACCTCGTTGGTGAGATCGGCGCAAGCTTCGAAGGCAAGGTGCTCGGACTGAACGAGCGTGTTGTCGCAGTCGAGCATGATGTACTTGACCTGTAACCCGTGTTAGCGTAGAGCGGGGCAGCTGCTGCATTTGAGGCTTACCTTGCCCATGATTGCGATTAGGTGAGTTTGTTTGGTTCGAAATGTCAATTGACGTTCGACAGGTGCAGATGTGGTAGACGGGAACTTAAAGGGCTGAAAAGCAAGGGTCGGGAACGAGGAACGAGGACTGGGTTCTGTTGAGTAAATAAAGCCTTGTGGGGAAAGTCAGGTTGCAGGGAAGGCGTGAGGTGGGGGGAAGTGCGCCTGTAGATGACGTCGCACGTGGGACTCTCATTGGGCGGTCGGCCAGCGGACCGCAGCGCTCTCACCTGGGGGCGCTCTCACCACTTTCACCTGCAAGCTTTACCCGCTGCACTCAGTTCAACACTGTGATTTTATCTCCCCAAGCAATTGCGGTTGGCTCCATGCCCAGGTGCCCAGCCTCTTCTCACAAACACAACACTTCAAGGCCTTATTGATAAAGATTTTGTGCGTGTCCTACAAAGCCTGCTGGTTGCGACACAGTCACGAAGGTTGTTCTTGCATCGACGGCATATCTGAGCAGTCGGTGTGCAAAAGCATCGTTCCTGCAGAGTTCGTGACCGGCTTGCATCTTGCATTGAGAAAAGCCAATGGCGCAGCCAAGTCGTTTTCGCGACATTGTAGCACAAAGCTGACCACGTGCGATATTTGTGCACCAATGCCTGCACTCGTTGTTTTGGCAGAGTTTTGAGCTTTGGTGTGCTACTTTGCGGCTCGCTCTGAAGATTGTCCTTGCCAAATGTCTCAGACTTGCACATCTTCTTCTTGTGCTCTGCAAGGGGAGAGGGCATCTCGCATGATTTGAGCTGCCAGGCGCTCCTGGAAGCCTGAACTTTGTATGCACGGAAGCTGCAGATCGTATTTATGGAAGCGGTTTTCACCGCCATCAATCGCAGTGTGGCCATCTCATAACATATATATCCGCGTTTGGGACAAGGTCGCGCAGACTTGGTGCAGTGGACCAATTCGCCGGGTCGAGAACGTGGGCCTAACGTACATCAGCAAGTATCTTGGCTTGTAACGCGTGACCTTGGGCCTGTACCTTCGCTGCGTCGGTGAGCGTATCGTGCCCCGTCACAAAATTCTCGCACAAAGCTTCCTCAAAGGTATGAGGCCACTCGCAGCGGGCGTATGGCTGCTGGGATGATGGCGAGTCCAATAGATTGATCTCTGTTGTGGTATGTAAACTGTACTTTGCGAGGTCGCTGTAAGCCGCAAATTTTTCATATCAAGCACGGTAGGAAGGAATGTGCTTTGTGTTCGAGCGTTTGGCCTGCATACAGTCTTGCTCGTCTTCAGGGAACCATTTGACGTCTGTGGTCGCGTCATTGCTGAATCGACTTGTGTCAGCGAATACCCGGGACTACAGACATCCCGTACCCTTCACAATTGGGCTGGGGAGTACTTTTAGCGGAATCTACCTGCGAAGGTTGCACGATGTCCTCCACTCGATCCCCGAGCCTCAAGCGAGCGAGAACAGTTGACGCTCCTATATCACAGCCAGTGCAAGGCATATCAACAAGACTCTCAAGATTCGCCGTGCGGATGGTGACTTGTCGATTCTTCATGACTTTGAACCTCTCTGCTCGCGTGGCCTCACCAACATCGTACTGACAGTCGACCGCTAGCATTTAACATCAGGAGTACGTGGGCCTTGTACTGTCGCACTGACTTTCATGAGTATTCTGCATATGCTTGTTCATCGCAATGTGAAATTACCCTCGTCTTCTTTTCCCCGCATGAGAAACATGTCACATCATTGGTCGTGCGGCGTTCCAGCCGTCCGCGATGGAGAACTCGTCGTAAGTCGTCTGTAGCCGGTGCAAGCGGTCTGTAGTGCTTGAGACCATCTCGTATCTCTGTACTCTGGCTATTCATGACCCTGCCATGGCGCCGAAGAGACGAGAAGCTTCTGAGGTCGAGTATGACGTCATTTCCTCTTTTCTTCATGGTGAAAAAAGCCGGGACCGATCACATTTTGTCAAAGCAGGCGTCGAACCCGTAAATTTTGCTGGAGGGCGATTGACTCTGATGCTCAGACGGCCTATTTCGCTACTCGTGAACGTTGGTATCCGTGGTAGATTATGCCCGACATTTCGTATCGACGGATTGTGCGATCCTTCCGCGTGGCCGTGCCACCTAACCGCGCGTTCACGAGCGTTGTTTGGGGTCGACACCTGAATTCTCAAGCCAGAAATCGGAAGCTCACGAGTTAATGTAAACCAACCATGAGGCACTGAGACCCTTGCTCCAATACAGATGATATCCATCAGTCGCAGATCGCGCTCAAGGGACACGCTTGAGGAAATGTCGATCTACTATCTGTTCCACCCTTCGAAGCATGATAGTCTTTAACCATTTTGCTCAGTGCAGATTTCTTCGGATCTTCGCTCATGCGGATGATTGGAAGTGGCCACGATGTAACGGCGTCGTGATCCGAGGGTGGCATGTCCGTTTCTTCTGGTGGTTTTGCGTAGGTCAACAGTAGCTGAAGATCTTCTGGTCGCATTTGACTTTGGAGTCCGTAGTACGCCAGGTTACAGACACAGTAATTCCTTGCTTGAGCCCGAAGTCCGGTTGCACAAAGTATCAGTGTGGACCGAAGTATCTCTTTGACGGGTAGCCGTTGATGAAGAGCAGCTGGGTGGTCGGCGCCTAGGTCCGCTATGCTGGCGCCTAGCCGTTCAATAATGAAGTTGACCAGCATGGGATCGAAGTTGTCAAAGCTATGGCGGAGAAAGTACGACCGTAAGAGCGTTTCTTTAGACCGGTTCGCGTTTAGAACTTTCATAGCAGGCGATTCAATCGATGCCCCGGTCGGTGATTCTCTTGTCAAAGCGTTGTATTCCATGTCCTCAGATACACCAGGAAGTAGAAGGTCTGTGATGACGCTGAGATATTCCAGACTGCAGTAGCAAAGTCAGGGGACATTCAGAGCAAGCGCTGAGGAGGATCCCAGCAACACTAGGTAGCGACTTACTGAGTGCCTATATCCTTAGGAAACACGACGCGAGAAGAGTTCAAGTGTTCTGGCAAGGTTTCAAACCAGGTATTGAGTTTGGAGCAGAACACGTTGGTTTCTGCAGGGGTCAGCCACGCACCGCGCTCGAGATTTGTGTCATCGAATGCTCGCTGGGAGATGGCGCTCTTGATGCTGCGGAGTTGGCATTTTGTTCTAAACGAATGATTCAACCGCATTGGAATCAATTTTTCGTTTGGAGGATACTGCAAATAGATTTCCCCATACCACTGAGGATTCTCGGGAAGTGGTTCGGCGGGCGGCTCTAAAATTCTCGGACTTTGATGAAAATAATAGCTGATCATTGAATGCCAGGCGTACAGCGACCATGCAGTCCATATGCGCGCCTTGCGCATCTGTTCGTTAATACCTTCTGGGATTGATCTGAACAGATCAAGATCGCAAGCCATGTTCAGACCTTGATTAGTGTATGTCCGTCCAAGAGCATTGATGCCATTGAAGTCCATAATGACGCTCAGAATCTGCGATGCCTGTATTGTCGTGAGGCACCTGCGGCCGCTTGCATTCTCGACATCCCAAAGTCGTTTCGCTTCTGCTGTGAACTTGTAGGTCAAGTTGTCCGGTATCCAGTACTTGGCGCGATCATGAAGACTCGAGGAGCTGTAGCAGGCGTTGGCAAGGACTGCGTTCACCAAGAGCGGCGAGCAGAATTGTGTTCGGTTCGCCACCATATCTGACAAGAACAAATCTTTGTGAAATGGAAACCATTCCGCGTAAGCATGTTGAAAAAATGATCGCAATAGCTGTCTCAGTAACTCGTCACTGGAGATGATAGTGGTCCACGTCGATATTGTGACCTTGTCGACCAAGGCGTCGAAAACTACTGCAGCATGGTACGGCTTCGTGTAACAGGAGCTTATCCCAGGGTCTTGTAGATTGAGTTGCGCATAGAACGTGGAGGGAGGTTTATAGGGATTTTCTGGTGTCAGGAGGAAGGCTGGCATCTCTGTGATGTACGGTAGATCATATCGCCGGCGGGTTTCGGGCACAAGCGAAAGTTGCATTAGCAAATTGCCATCCTTGACTTGTCTCACAACAGCCTCAGGATCGGCACCAGCTCGAAGACGAAGGAGAATGTTGATGGCATCATTGTCTGACGAGCTCTTCATGAGTTGTAGTAGCTCATGAGAGACTTCCGCCCTTTTTTTCTCCTGCATTGCTTAGCGCGATGTTTGCCACAACTTCTGTGCATTCTAACCTGTCGAGATTCGGTCAGGCGATAATCGCATGCGGTCTCTCGCGGCACACAAGCCTGACATTTGGGACGGGCTCCATCGCACTGACTCTCTCGTTAGCTCTTGCCAGCAAAGTGACTGATGCAATTGCCTTCTCACCTTTGTCTTGCGTGCTCGGCACTCCCCGCACGCGGAGCTCCGCTTGGTAAGTTTTACTCGACATGTTTCTTCATTTTTACGATAATGGGGCGGTTTTGGGAAAATCGGTCGCTGAGGCCGAAGAGTCTGCTTGGACAGATCCATCAGGTCAATAGAAGTGGAGGGAGGAGGCCATCGAAACGAGGCAGATCGTGGCAGACAGCTGACTGACCTGCGTCTGATTGGACGCTTCACCTCATAGGATCAAGCTCGGCCATATACTTTCCGGCCACATATAGTTTCCGGCCACCCCACCCAAAGCAGCCACACAGTATAGAGTCGTGATTTTCTTAACAACAACGATTATATTTGCCACTGTGTACACATAGAATTGAGAGTACGAGCTACTGCAGCAGCTGCAGCCTTTTCTGCTTCTTTTTCTGCTGAAGTGCTTGCCTGTTGAGCCTGTAGATCTGCTGCTCGGTCGATAGCAGCCTGTATACTCTCAACGTTGCTGAATCGCTCATTTGGATTAACTTGAACTCGCTTTCTAGTACGAGTAATCTTATAGTGATCTAGTTGATATTTAAGTTGTTGATTCTCTCAGCCTTGAGCTGGGCAGCTCTGGTATTTGCCTTCGCAATAGCCTTGCCTGCCTTGCCAAGCACTATCCGGGTGCTTCGTGAGAGAGATTCTGACAACAGCAGCTGCTGCTGGGCCTTGTATAGAGCTTGTGAGCTCTGAGGGGTGTTGAAGACTTGTTCTGATGTAGTCAAGGCCTGACTAGCTGCTAGTGGAGTAACTGGCTGGCCAGTTACTTGGGACGAGAGCAGTACTAGATTTGGGTTGAATGGGCAAAGGCCAGCAGCGCGCCAGCCTGCACTTATAACTCGCTCTGATAAAGCTTCTTCTCTTGCCTTGTTATATGATACGATAAAGCGCTCCTTCTTGATAGGTGCTGCGTCATCAAGGACAGAGAGAGCTCGGATCTCATTGCGATAGCGTGTTTTAAGAACAGAGAAAGGAGCAAGATCTAGAGGCTGCAGCAGGTGTGTTGCATGAGCTGGGAGATACAGGAGGTGTATCTTGTTAAGCTTGCAGAGCCACATAAATTCGATAGGTGTATGGGGGCCATGGCCATCAAGAAGGAGCAGTTGATAGCCACCAGAGGATGGTGAAGTATTTGGTATAAAAATACGCTGTAACTATTCACAGCCAATTGAGTTGGACGTCCAGCCATTCTCTGACGTGGTATAGAGCCAATTTAGGGTGCCTTGGGTTGGGAACTAAGTAGATCGTAGATGCTTGCCTTTGAAGATAACTGGGCATTGAAGCTTAATGCTGGTGGCTGAGATTGTCTCCAAAATTGATACTCACTCGCGATCCTCTGGAGACTTAATATAAGCCTTCTTCTTTATAGAGCTTGCGAGCACCTGGGCATTAGTACATACCCCTAGTGCAACTCTAGTGTCGTCCATATTCCACATATCTTCATACTGTATTCCTAGCTCAATTCTTGTCCGCTCAAACAGCTCAAGGAAGGCCTTAATAGTATTGTAGCTAGCTGCTGTAGTCCGTGCGCTCTCAATTGTTCGGCCAACAACAGATGCGACACGTGGGTTGCGGGCAATGAAATGGGATATCCATAGTCGCCTGAGAGGCTCGTAGTCGCCGTTCATGTGTAGGATGCGGGCTGCCATCTCTCATACGCGAGGATGAGATGGAGGTTGTGCGCGTGAGTCCTCTTCAAGTATCCAATTAACTAGGAAGGCCTCTTGTTCTGGAGTTAATCGCTGTTGATTTGAGTGAGCTATCGCGTGTGGTTGTTGACCTGCCCGTCGGCCTTGCAACGTTGATCGCGCAACGCCGTGCCAACGAGCGGCTGCTCGCTCGCTCTTAAGAACACCAGAATTAAGGTCTACAATAGCATTTTTTATTGCAAGCTCCTTAGGGTCCATACAGAGAGCGTGGTGGTGATAATATAGTTGATTAAAGCAGGGTGACGCGTTGTGGTGGGGTGGCCGGAAAGTATATGTGGCCGGAAAGTATACGGCCGAGCTTATGTGGCGACGTACCTAGCCATCCTCGAGAAAACGTTTCAGCTGCATGGTGACACCCCTTGCGCTAAATCTTTTAGGTGGCAAAGTTTGGTAGAGACAGCACAGCATGCAACACCTTCGATATGAACTACAGAGCTACTAAATCGTTGAAACTTTATAGACTCTATATGGAAGCACTATTTATGCAGATTAATTCTGTAGCGGGGTAAGGTATCGTGGCAGCTCACGAGTTTTGGTGTTCGGCGAGCTGGATCGTGTTGCGCCTAGCCAGCCGTTCGGAATATTCGCCAGCCTACGAAGGAGCTCGTTTTTAGTCATGCACCGCACTGGCCACCCCCACCAAAATCAATGCGTAAACACCAAAACACCATACTTTGCACCGCAATAACTTTCCCAAAACTCAATATATTTTTACAAACAATGTACGAGGCAACGCGCAGAAAGCTAATAAAGAAGAAGGGGCGCGCTACTACTATAAAAAAGACGTCGCGTTGTGAGTTAACTGCAATTGAGCGCGCGTTTATTGCGGGCGCGTGCATCGCAGGCAGTCTATCACACAACGATTGCGCCAACCTCTTCCCCCCCGGCGTCGCCAGCAAGTCCACGATTACTAGAACTGTACAGCGAGTTAACAAGCGGACAACTGAACTAAACACTACAATTATCGACCCTTGCTGCTACGAATTCGCGTCTACTAGAGGCGCGCCGCGACTGCTTGACGATGAGCAACGCGCTCGCGTTGTGGAGCTCACTATTGCGTCGCAGGAGAGCCGGGAGAAGGAGAGCTGGCAGGCCATCAAGGATGGAGACTTTGTGAACGCTGGCCTGCCAAATTTCAGTGTATCGCTTCACGAAAATATCATGTACAATGCTGGTTACGCGCGCCAGCGACCAGGCTGGAAGCCACCTCTCAACGACGAGCAGAAGCGCGAGCGTTTGGAGTGGGCGCTTGCCCACAACCCTGATAAATACGAGTATAGAGATAGTAAAGGATTTAATTTTACTGAGGTTGTGTTTACTGACGAGACTCCAGCTCGCATTGGTGAGGAGCGCGGCATGCAGAGGGTATAGTGTAGGGATAGCGAGCAGTACAATAAAGGAGTTAAAAAGGATCGCAACTACTGCGCTTGTTGCCTACAATTCTACAGAGCCTTTTGTTATAACTATAAGGGCCCTTGCTATAACGTACTCTATCACCGAGCTGGTCATATCACCAAACCGGTCACTTAAAATCCCACCAAAAAACACAGAAACCATACCCCTGCATCTTAATAACTACTTAATAGAATCTTCTAAAAACTTCAGAATAGAGCTGCATCTATACTAATAAGACTGTTTGAAAGTCTTAGAGTGCTTAGCCCTATATTGCAGATGTTATTTAGAAGATACTGAAATACAGGGGTAGCTGCAGGCTATCTTAACATCTATACTAGCTATTAGTCTAAGACTTTTAAATAGTTTTATTAGTATAGATGCAGCTCTATTCTAAAGTTTTTAGAAGATTCCATTAAGTAGTTATTAAGATGCAGGGGTATGGTTTCTGTGTTTTTTGGTGGGATTTTAAGTGACCGGTTTGGTGATATGACCGGCTCGGTGATAGAGTACGTTACCTATTTTAAAGAGACAGCAGCACAAAAACAGTCAGCAGAGGAGGCGTTAGCAAAGGAGAATGCACAGCGCAAGCACAACAACAACACACTCTAGGGCAACGCGCGTAAGGCACTTGCAGTAATGCAAGAGAGTAATGTTAATTACTATTACAACACTAGAAAGAAGCAATATGTACCCTCTCAGCATAACTATAAGTGTGGGGGGCGTGATAATAGGGGTGTTGATGGGTACAGGCATCGCAAGGGTGCACTTAAGAGCATTACCCTATAGATTAATTTACTTAAAAGGAAGGGATTACGCTGTGTACTACTACAGGATAGGGCTCTAGCTCACAAATCACGAATAGCCCGCGATTACTGTACTGTAGAGCGCATAGAGCGCATGTGGTGGCCTAGCCACTCACCCGACGTTAATGCATCCGAGCATGCCTAGCCATGGATTCAACGTCATGTGACTCAGGATTTCACGCCAAGCTGCACTGGGATAGAGTGCAAGCGACAGTGGGAGGAGGAGTGGGATGCGATACCTATAGAGGTGATAAATAAGTAGGTGATGAGTATACCTAAGGTGGTGAGACGTATTATAAAACATGGCAGCAACAACAACTTTCACAGGTAACTTAACACTAGGAAATCTTAGGATAGCAGCAGCAGTATATAATTAAATACCCTTATTAATTTTAGCTTAATAAGTTATGTGGTTGTGTTGTTATGCATTGATTTTGTGAGGCAGCTCACTAAATTGGGATGCGCGATCACATTTTATTTGGGGTGGTCAGTGCGGTGCATGACTAAAAACGAGCTCCTTCGCATAACGTAGATTATCACTGAGCCAGCCATATCACTAAACTAGCCATTTTCTCTCAGCATAACTAACACAAGTTACTACAACTAACGTAGATTATCACCAAGCCAGCCATATCACTAAACTAGCCATTTTCTCTTAGCACAACTAACACAACTTACTATAACTATAACTACTTACTATTAAATAGTAACCTAGTATACTACATGCTTGCATTAGATTTAGAAGATATTTCTATACCCTCCTAGCATGTTTATGCGTTGTGTCTAGTCTTGCTGCAGTTCCTACAGCGCTAAATAGTTAACTAAGCTCCTAGTTAACCACCTCTACCCTAAGTCTTCTGAGATGGCTAAGCTGCTACACACGCCTTAGCAGCTACCTGTGATGCTGCTAGGCCATACTTAAGTGTGCTACTATGCTAAATCTACTTTCTCTTACGCAATTTTCTCTTAGTTATTACTACTAATTACTCTTTAAGCTCTTACACACAGGCCTTAATAAGGATATTTTTGTATAGTATCTCTTTAGCCCCTTTTATAAGCTTTAAGAACCCCTCTTACACTACACTTAGTAATTGTTAGAAGGAGTTACTTATAAGCTTAGATTAAGACCTAAACTTGTGTGTATTGCTTAGTGTCTTAGATTGCTGTAGTGTTTTAGGTAGAGGTACTGCTAGTAGGGTATGCAGCTGCACTTTAAGGTAATCTAACACTACCTATATATTAGTAGGAATAAGCCCTAATGCCTTAAAGGCCTTTTAGTAGTTAACCTTTATAAATATATTAAGGAACACGTCCCTAAAGGCTAGTAGGTGTAACGACGCAGGCAAGAAGAGAGATATCCGGAATAGGTGTGAATCCGCTACGAGGCATATGGGAGTGCTGGGATGATAAGAACACCAGGATATATTCTCTACACCTATAGGTCTTGTACAAAAGGATACAGAAAAACTACTCTACAATGCTACAGTTCCTTGCTCCTTATATATGAGGGTTTAGTGGTAGTTTGGTGTAAGCTTATGCCATGCGACAAGGGCCATGGTCATGAGTCGCTAGAACCATATCCTAGTGGTATCGGATCACTGTTCGAAGAGCGTTGTTATAGTAGGAAGCCTTCCTTATTAATATAGAAGACGTGTTAGTGTGCTAAGTCTTAAATATATTAGGAGTACTTACACTTTAACAGCAAGAAATAGACTACATTAAGTAGCTAGAGGATGTGCAATAAGTAAGGTAGTATGTAGAGAGTAAGGATTTAGTTCTCTAGGTAATAGTCCTTAAACTCCTAGTTAAGATAGCTCTTATAGCTGTCTAAGATAAGTAACCTGTACACTCCTACCTAATATATCTTTATATGCGTGTTAAAGTGCTTTAACTACTTAAGGCTAAGTATATTATTTATCTAACTATTCTTAGAGACTAAGAGCTTCTAATTGTAGGGTATATCTGTCTCCTTATACTAGGCAGAGATGTAGACACGTCCTTTGTAGATAATAAAAGGCAGGGTTGCATACCTAGCAGCGCAGATGCTCTAGATAAAAGTAACCTACTCGCGATCACCTGGCTGAACAAGCTCTGGCTAAGCATGTCTCTCTAAGCCTGTTACAACCTTTAAAGACAAAGCAACACCTATCTAGAACCTAGTTTTATTAAAGTTGTGCATATTATTATTATAAACACTATACTTAACTTAAGTATCCTCTACTAGCTTAAACTACGTGCTAATTATCTTAGGATCTTCCTATAGTATCCTCTATCTATCCTTAGCTTAATTAAAGGCTATTTTAAGCTTGTCTAAACATGTTACAAGCCTACTAGCCTATAGTTTGCTAACAGGCTCTTCACCACACACACTAAGTATCTTATTAGCTATATCTGCTACCTTACATAGCTAGGGCGCAAATCCTTGCAAATTAAGGTTAAGTATATACTAGATAATTGTCTGCTCCTCTAGTATAGTAAGTTTCTAGCAATTAGCGCGTATGTCTAGTTAAAATATAATATTGCAAAGGCAATTAGAGACCTGCTAATAAGGTACATTTAACGCTCTAGCAGCACTATAGATACTGCAAAATTAGCTAGTATAGAAGGGCTAGATAGTAAGGATAACTCTACCTTCTTTAGTAGTATTCTAAAGTTGTTGTTGTTAAGGCATATTATTGTCAGATGCTCGCACTGTGAGCCAGAGTATGTGCTTAACGAGATCTTAGGTGGTATGATGATTTATTGATGATCGTGGCGATGGTGTTCCTCCGTGGCGTCGTGCTGGTTGCTACAGGATTGAAGTGGGGGGGAATTAGCGCTGTTCGCGGCCGCCGGTGTGCAGGCCAATCAGGAGTTGCCAGGTCTCGCTTAATCGACCTGGCAACTGCTGATTGGCTGCACGACAGGTCCCTGCTTGATTGCGCAGATCTGACCTCTCGCTACTTGCTCTTATCTAACACACCCCCTTTAGCTTAGAAACTCTTTAAGCTAACTATTTATATATATATAAGGTTCTTAATTTGTTCTTAAATCCTGTCTAGAGGCACGTTGTTTAGCACTTCTATTAACTCCCTGTTCACTAGACTAAGTTGCTAGAGGAAACCTTCCTACTTATTTACTAGGAGTACCTTTGTAAGTCTGTCTACTATTATGCTTGCAGACTAGACGTGTTCTATAATAATCTTTCTAGTGGCCACCTCCTGTTAGAGCTAGTGGTTGTAGATATCTACATACTAAAGTTTAGTATATAGTTACAACACTTCCTTAGTAACTAGTTAAATTATTTGTTTGTTGTTATATTGTATTGTAATAGCATGTGCGCCTATATTAATATATAGTTTACACAAGAGCTGTAAGATAAAGAGTGCTTCTTTTACAACCTAGGTAAGAGTAAGAAGCTTAGCCTTAGTTGTTAATGTTGTTACTGTGTCCTGCTTGTTTGCTTTCTATGCAATAAGGCTGCTAAAGAGTTTAATTGTGTAGCCTTAGGAGCTCTTTCTGTCTATAGTGTTGTTAGCAAAGGACGTGTTACTTGCTACCTAGAGGCTAATGCCTCCTCTAAGCTGCAGTGATTGCTGTTTAGTGTTAAGTAGATATAGAAGGACCTAGTCCACAGTATCTTGGTGGCTGATGCCTGGATTAGTGAGGAACCTAGCAAGCCTTAATATGGCGAACACAATGTCAGGTTGCGTGGTGACCGCAGCGAACAGCAGTGATCCAATTTTGCGTTAATACTTGTTGATTTCTGCTAGCGCTGCTAGTCCACTCCTTGGCTGTAGTTTAGTTGTTGCCATTAGAGTGTTATGTTGTATAGTTGTGTTCTTAGCAAGGTGACTAATTTTGTCTAAGTACGCTGCCTAAGATAGGTAGATTTTCTTGCTTGCTTAGTCTTGTATAATCTCTATGCTAAGGAACTACTATAGGTTGTGCCCTCCTATGTAGGTGTACTTACTCTATACGTAGCTAATTGTCTATATTACCTCTTACTCTTTTAATTTATTATATATAAGGATAATATTATTAATATAAAAGAAGATAATAATACTACCCTTAGTTAGACAGCAGGGTTTGTGAGGCACAGTCTAGAAACCTAGTGCTTTTAGTATTGCAGTGAAGTTCTTCTGCTAGAGGAGGGGAGAGATGCGCAGGCTGTAAAGTGCCTTGTTTACTTGCAGTATCGTGCTAGGCTTCTAATAGCCTTGTGGCATCCTTATGTAGACCTCTCTGTCTATTGTAGCATAAACAAACGCGTTAGTAACGTTGTATTATTTAAGCTCTATGTTATAGTAAGCTGCCATAGCTATTATTGTTTGAAAGGATTAGCTATCAAGTGTGGCTGTGTAGGTATCTTGTGATGTAATATTGCGTTGTTAATTGCCTCTAACTACTAGTTGTGCCTTGCACTTTAGTAGTTAATAATGTCTATTAAGCTTATAGGTATATACCTATATGCAGTTAAGGATCTATTATCCTATTAGTCTAATTTTCTAAAGTAGTACTTCTAACTATAATTTTATTTCTTAGTAGCTTATAAGGTGCTCTTACTTAGCTTCTTAAAAGAGTTTACCTATAGGGTAATCCTTAAGCTTAGTTTAGAACATAGGCAGGGGTAGAAGTTAACTTTAATAGGGCTTTAAGCCTTTAGTAAGTATTCTTATTATCTTAGCCTTGTCTATAACTTCTCCTCTATATGTTCTAACACGTCTAGCTTAGGTTCCTGCAAGGAATAATGCTGCCCACAGGATAGTAGTTAAGGACGCTTGTTGCGTTAGAGTTATTTAATTACTAGCTATAATGCCTGCAAGTAGTGCTGCAGGTGGCGGTGTTAATAGAGGGGTAGGATAGCTATCCTGTATCTTCTGTCTGTGATAGTAGCCTAGTATGTCTGCTTTGTCTTGTAGTAACAGCTCTGCTAGGGCTTTATCCTTATAAAAGGAATCTATTTCTAGTTGCTAGGTAGGTGTTAGTAGCTTAATAGATTGCATATATATTGCTATTTCTTTAAGTATATTGTGTATAAGGTTCTCTATAAGGTCCTTAATTCTCCTATTAAATACTATATCTTTGTTAAATATAATATCTTAAGTGCTTATTACCTTGCTAAGTAATAGTATCTAGATTTAATAGATATTTAATAACTAGTAGCCTACTAGATAGCTAATCTAGGCCTTTAGGTCTAGTTATTAAAGACGTAATTTGCCTCTATGTGTGTTGTCTATTATAGTAAATACTTTGCACCTATATACTCTTAGGTGCGTAAGGTTAGGTTTTTATAGTAATATTACTATTCTATTACTAAAGGTAACTTATGTAAAGAATATTTTATATAGTATTTTCTAATAGTTTGCGTAGTTTAGCGTTTAATTATAGAGGTATACTGCTGCCCTTGTGATTTCTGGCCACAGTTTATAGGAGAGGTTGGCATCAAGTTGCATTGCGCGAGCTTTCTCCTTGTTCACACCCCCTAAGCGTTCTGCGTTACTGTTCTGTGCTTATGTGTCTAGCGCTAAAGGCTCCACAATAATTCCTTGTGTTACTAGCTATTTTAATACGCCTAGTTTAACTATAGCTATCTTATTATCTACCTTAATAGTCTTAACTAAGATATTATAGTAATTTTTTAAGAACAGGACAAATATTAATAGTGCCTTAATAATTAACTTTACTATATAATAATCTATAAAGTAGAGGTCCTACTATAGGCCTAAGAACCTATTAGTAATAAGTATCTAGCTCTTTTCTTTAGTAACTCCTTATACTTTGTAGGAGTAGAAGTTAACACTAAGTCTTTCTCTAGGTCTATTATTATTAATTCTTAGTGTATAGCTAATTTGCTATTATAATTTAGCTATTCTATAAGTGTTGCATTTAACTATAGTAATGCCTTAGATCTACACCCCCTAAGTCTGCTAGACAATGTGTTTAATTGCAGTAGGACTAGGGTGACTAAGTTGCTTGTGCCACTATATTGCTGAGGCCTTCTGTAGTCCTCTCTTAGTGCGTATAGTAATTTTGTGTGTGTAGTTAGTGGCTAGTAGGGATAGTTTATATTTAAGCACCTACTAGCTAAGTATTTCTAATACTACTCTAATTACTTAGCTATTTGCTTGTTAGAGAGTTATTAGGTCTGCTTATGTGTCCTACTACATACCTCTATTTTATAGTAGGTAGAAGGACACTAGGTTGCATAGCAGGTCTAGGCAAATTGCTATGTCTATAAGGGTGACCTTAGTTGTCCTAGCTCCACTCCTTAGGAGTAGATTAATTAATCTATATCCTCTAACTAGCACCTTAGCATTCCTAGCCTATATAAAGTCTCTAGGTAATAGCTGTTAGAACCTATAGACGTGGTTAGGGTTGTTAGTAATATAACAGGTAGAACCTAAGTTAAGTATAAACAACTTCTATAGTAGATAGTTAGCAGCATCCTGTTAGTTTACTGCGCTAAGTGCTACTTTAATATTAGTAATTTCTTAGCCTTCTAGTTAATTGTCTAGGATTTCTAGGGTAGGGGTGTATAAGTGCTTTACTACTAGTATTCTTAATTAGCTCTTACTTTGTGCGTAAAGTAGCCCTTAAAAGGTAATATCTTTCTTAACGTAAACCCCCAGCACCCAGGCCAACCCAGCACCTAGGCCATTTCTTGCCAAGACCACAACTATTAATACTAACACGTAATGCCTTGCTAATAAGATGCGCAATTATCTAAATAAGAGGGTAGAATTAATCTTGCCCTTTCTACTTTCTAATTATATAAATTTAAAAGCCTCTAAAGTGCTACTTAGGCATTTAATATACTATGTACAACCTTAAGTACTAGGTATAGAGGTAGACTCTATATTAATAATAGATGTAACATACAATATAAGCTTACGCGCACTAAAGAGCAAACAATTGTATAATATATTCTTGACCTTAATTTGTAAGGATTCGCGCCCTAGCTGTGCAAGGTGGCAGATATAGCCGACAAACTGTTAGGTGTACGCGGTGGGCAGCCTGTTAGCAAGCACTAGGCTGAGCGCTTTGTGACGCGTTTAGCTACGCTCAAGATAGCCTTTAATTAAGCCAAAGATAGGCAGAGGATGCTGCAGGAGGATCTAGAGACAATCAGCGCGTGGTTTAAGCTAGTAGAGGACACAAAAGCTAAATATAGTGTACATAACCACAACATGCACAACTTTAATAAGACTAGCTTCTAGATAGGTGTTATTAGCTTAATAAAGGTTGTTACAGGCGCAGAGAGACGTAATTAACCTCAGCTTGTTCAGCTAGGTGATTGCGAGTAGGTAACAGTTATCTAGAGCGTCTGCGCTGCTAGATCTTGTACCCTGCCTTTCATTATCTACAAAGGACGCGTTCACATCTCTGCCTGGTACAAGGAGGCAGATATACCACGCAATTAGAAGCTCTCTGTCTCCGAGAGCAGCTGGACGAACAACGCGCTCGGCCTTGAGTGGCTGAAGCACTTCGACGCGCATACAAAGGCGAGCCAGGTGGGGGCGTACAGGCTGCTCATTTTGGACGGCTATAAGAGCCACCTTAACCAGGATATTAAGGACTACTGCCTTAAAAATATAATCCTTACCCTCTGCATGCTACCTTACTTATTGCATATCCTCTAGCTGCTTAATATAGTCTACTTCTTGCTATTAAAGTGTAAGTACTCTTAGTGTGTACAAGACTTAGCACGTAAGCATATCTTCTATATTAATAAAGAAGGCTTCCTCCCTGCCTTTAAGGACATATTTTTTAATATATTTACAGTAGAGAACTGTTATAAGGCCTTTAAGGCAGTAGGGCTAGTCCCTCTTAACGCGCAGGTTGTGTTAGATTGCCTTAAAGTGCGCCTGCGTACCCTGCTAGAACCCCTCCTCCTAGAGACACTGTAGTAGTTAAAGACTCTAAGCAATACCTACAAGTTTAGATCTTAGTTAAAGCTTGTACGCGAGTCTTTTACTTAGTCACCTATTACTACATAAGCAGGCTTCTCTTAGCTTGTTAGAGGTAGCGAGCTTATGCTGCATTAGAACGCGCTTTAAGCAGCCCAGATTACTGAGCTTGAAGAGCAATTAGCAGTAATAACTAAGCAGAAATCGCGCAAAAGGAAGCAGATCTAGTAAGGTGGTACTATAGAGTATGGTGAGGTAGCAGCTTAGGTGGCTGCAGAGGCCTCTGTAGCCGCTAAGCGGTTAAAGAAGGCTTGTGGTAGTAGTAATTAAGAACAAGCTTAACTAGCTCTACAGCGCTGTAGAAACTATAGAGGGACTAGACACAACGCGCGAATATACAAAAAAGATATAGAGGCATATTCTAAATTAGATACAAGCACAGCGTACGCAGGCTCTATATTAAATAGCAATGAAATTGAAGAGTTGTAACGTGAGTTGGTACTGCCAAGCTTTTTTGGCCCAGGTGCTGGGTTGGCCTGGGTGCTGGGGGTTTACGTTATACTTAAACTTAATAAGTTTAGAAATAATCTTATTTAGTTTCTACTACTTAGGAGCTCTGTCTTAATTAATATAGTAGCAATCCTGTATAGAGTAGTGTTGTCTACATGCAGGGCATTTTGCTCCCCTAGTAGAAGCAGGCTCTTAATCTAAAGGCTGCTTAAGCGTGGTGGTTTTCCTACCTGCTGTATATTAATATTAAGGTCTGCCCTAGTTAGATAGCGCGCTTACAGCATGTTGGGCGTCCCCTTTATAGCTCTAGGAGGCTGCACCCCCTTTAGCAAGAAATACTGCATTGTTAGCCACAAAGGCCTTGTGCTGCCCTAATCTAAGGGGATAATTTATTATTATATGCTCTTAGTAGTGTTTTATTATCTCCTTCTAACTTAACGTACTCCACAAGCGAGTGACCGGCACAAGCGAGTGACCGGGTTTTGCCAAGACCACACCAAACTTCACTCTGCCTATTATACCTCAACAAAATAACATGAAGAGGCTGTCAAATGAAGCAGACATACAGCTTGCTCTCCAGGCTATCCAAGAAGACGCGAATCTTACTGTGCCACGCGCTGCAGCTATCTATAAGGTGTTAGAAAGCACCCTACAACAATGACGCGATGGAAAGCTCTCTTAACGCGATTGCAAGCCTAACATGATAAGGATAACTAGTACTAAAGAGGAGGTAATTGTCCAGCATGTATTAAAGCTAGACGAGTGAGGATACTCGCCCCAGCTTGCTAATGTGGAGGATATGGCCAATTCTCTGCTTGCTGAGCGCCACCAGCCCCATGTTGGCAAGAACTAGGCTGCCAACTTTGTCAAACGTCAGCCAGAGCTTAAAGTCAAATTTAATTATAAGTATAATTATAAGAGAGCTCTATGTAAGGACCCTAAGGTAATTAGGGACTAGTTCTAACTAGTAGAGAATACTAAAGCTAAGTATAGTATATAAGATAAAGACACCTACAACTTTAATAAGTCTAGCTTTATAATAGGCGTTATATTAACAGGAGCTATTGTCACAGGCTCTAAGTGTTAAGGGAGACTAAAGGCAGTGTAGCAGGGCGACTGAGAGTAGACTAGCATTATCTAAGGCATCTGCGCGAAGGGCTAGTCTATCCCACCCTTTATTATCTTCTCTAGCAAGCACCACCTCTCTGCCTAGTACAAGGAGCCTAGTATACCTAACAACTAGGTTCTTAATGTCTCTAATAACAGCTAGACTAATAACAAGCTTAGAGTTAAGTGGTTGAAGCACTTTAATAAGCACACAAAGGCGCGCACTGTTGGCAGCTATCAGCTGCTTATTCTGGACGGCCACGAGAGCCACAACTTAGTCGAATTCCACCAGTACTGCGAGGAACACAAGATTATTACCCTGTGTATGCCTCCACACTTGTCGCACCTACTGCAGCCACTTAACGTGGGCTGTTTTTCTCTGTTAAAGAAGGCCTATGGCCACCAAGCCAAGTGGCTGATGCGTAGCAAGATCACGCGTATTACTAAACTTGAGTTCTTGCCATGCTTCAAAGCGGCTTTTGACGCCTCAATTATAGAGAGTAATATCTAGGGAGGATTTAGAGGTGCTAGCCTAGTCCTATTTAACCTAGAAGCTGTGATATCAAAGCTTGAAGTACAACTATGCACGCTAACACCACCTACTGTAGACAACAGTACGTGGGAGTCTAAAACACTAAGCAATACGCTAGAATTTAGGTCTTAATTAAAGCTAATTTAAGAGAGGATTTAGAGATATACTAATAGCTTGCTAACATCTATAGTTAACGCTCTTAATTAGCTTACTAAAGGCGCAGAGCTAATGGCGCATTTACTAGTTTTAGTGCGCAACTAGGTTGCTAACCTATAGGCAGCTAATAAGGCTGCTACACGTTGTAAATTACACAAAAGGAAGTAATTACAGCAAGAGGGGACTCTAACCTTTGCTAAGGGAGTGCAGCTAACTACTCTAAAGGAGTTTAAGGCCTGTAGTGATAGGAAGAAGGCAAAGAAGAGGTTGTGTGTTAATGGGAGCACTCAGTCTTTAAGGCGCTGTGGCACATGTAGCAAGACAGGGCACAACGCGCGAACATGTAGTAAAGATGCGCAGAGTACTATAGACTAGTTCTATATACTGTATAGTATAATATATTGTTGTTGTGTGCTGTAATGTTGCAAAGTAGGTACAGTGTTGGTGTAGTCTTGGCAAAACCCGGTCACTCGCTTGTGCCGGTCACTCGCTTGTGGAGTACGTTATACTAGATTTAAAGCGTCTACTATCTTGAAAGCTTGTAGCCCACATAGGCGCGACCCTGTTCACAGCTGTTAGGAAGTCCTTTGTTATCACATTTAATTGTGATAATTTGGCGACTTTGTACGTCTCCGCTTCTGTAGCTGCCTAGTCATACTTAGCTAGCCAGGTATCCCATTGTGACGTGCTTCTTATTGGCTTAAGTGCTAAGAGGTATCTGTCTTAGGCTTGTTCTTGTTTAATTTATTTATTAACCCTAACAGTAAGTTGTAGGTCTGTAATCCACTGTTGCAGTAGTTTCTTAGGAAGACAGCATGTGCGCAGTAGATGTAGTGACACAGTTAACTAGATAAACACAATAATGTGCTAAAGGCTTGCTTCCTCCTTCTTATATTTGTATTAATTGTTCTTGTATTATTTAAGGAGTACTTTGTAATACTTAAGGTCTTCCTTAAATGCCTTCTAGCCTATTATTAATAGCTTAGTTAGCCTTAATAGTATGTTGGTGTTTGTGGCTGGCGCGTAGTTAGTAATGGTTGGAGCTAGGCTGGCGGATGGGTAGGGTATGCTTTTTTACGTTTTGGCTTATAGCTTCTTAACTAGCAGAGATACGCTTACATAATCTATTATTCAATAGAAGCGCCTAGTATTGCGCCTTCTAATAAAAAAAGAATTAGCTGATTCTGCCTAGTATTAGATAAGTTATTAACACTACCTAGCAAAGTATACCTATTAATGGGTATGCTTGCTAGGTACCCCCCCTTTTTTAACGTTTTCTAGCCTCTAGCTTGTGCAGTTTAATAGTTATAACAAAACCTTCTACTATAAAAATGTAGAGGTGGTTTTTCTCTTTCTTTTCAGCCCTAGTTTGCTAGAATCCATGTATTATTGATAAGGTTTTGGGGGGTACCCACGAAGGACGTTGGAGTATACCCATTCCGCCAGCCTAGTTGGAGCCCTCAGCAAGAGTGGCTTTGATAGTAGTGGTGTAGTTGTCTTTGGGTTGATCTTGTCCCAGATGTTGCGCAACAGGCATCTCGCCTGTAGCTGCGCGAGCCAGCCAGTCCAGTCGGCTTGGTCCCTGAGGACTGTTGTTGGGTCGCGGTACGTTGGTTGCGCCATTTCAGTTGCAGCAGTGAGGTTGCAGCAGTGAGACTCTTAATTGTTAGATGCTCGCACTGTGAGCCAGAGTATGTGCTTAACAAGATCTTAGGTGGTATGATGATTTATTGATGATCGTGGCGATGGTGTTCCTCCGTGGCGTCGTGCTGGTTGCTACAGGATTGAAGTGGGGGGGAATTAGCGCTGTTCGCGGCCGCCGGTGTGCGGGCCAATCAGGAGTTGCAAGGTCTCGCTTAATCGACCTGGCAACTGCTGATTGGCTGCACGACAGGTCCCTGCTTGATTGCGCAGATCCGACCTCTCGCCGCTCGCTCTTATCTGACAATTATGTTAGGGTAAAAGGTGGTTGTGCTAAGAGAAAGTGGCCAGTTCGGTGATATGGCTGGCTTGGTGATAATCTACGTTAGCGCGTTTAGAGAGTCTGCGCTGGTTAGTGTTAAACGCAGCAGCAGCAGCCTAATGGCTCTAAAACTGTATAGTATTATAGGCTTAGAGAGTAAGCTAAAGTCTCCCTTTGTGTTAAAGCAATAAGTTGTAATATTGCTAAGACATACTGTAAAGTGTGGAGTTGTGTTAGTCTTGGCAGATTTTGACTAGTTCGGTGATATGACCGGGCTCGATAATAGAGTACGTTACCCTACCTATACCTACAAATCACGTGACTATACTTTACCCAACCCTACCCATCCGCCAGTCTATTTAAGCACCTGTTGATAATACTGGTGGAGCGATGTGCTGGTCACCAAAGAAGGTGCAAGATGCGCGCCTTGAACAAGAGGCCAAAGCGCCTGGAGCGTGCAACTAGGCACGCTCCAGGCGCTACACCAGAACCGCTTTATTGGCAAGCCCGTCATGGTGACGTCACTCTTGGAGTTCTGCTGCTTGGACTACGTTTGCTCTCTCAAAGCTCCAGCTCGACGTCAACTTACCACTACAATTCGTTTGAGATATCCGAGCTCCAGTTCCATCAACTTCGTCGATCAATTGCAAATCCACACACATCTTATACGATGTACTCAAGACAAGCCATGCAGAACGCGCGCTTCGCAGCTCGCAGCGCAGCTCGCCCTGCCGCCCACGTCAAGCCTCAGTTCCGTGCGCAGAAGCCTCGTTTCCAGTCAACTGAATCAGCAGCTTCCGGTAACTCTGGCGCTGGGTCACAAGCTGCCATCGGCGCCGTCTCAGGTGCCGCCGCCGCTGTCGCTGTTGGCTATATCTTTTACCGACAGTCTGGTGCCCGAGACCTGGTAGCAGCTTCCAAGCAGACTAAGAACTACATCAATTCAACCACGCAGAAGATCAAGGAGAACACACCCGAGCCTAACGAGGCCCTCGAGTGGCTGCGCAACGCTGCACAGAGCTACGCTGCTTTTATCCCCGGCGCCAAGGGATACGTAGACTCTGCTTTCAACGACCTTGATGCTGTCCGCGCGAAGCACGGTGACGAAGTCGACTCAATCGTTCGTGAGGCTTACGGCGAGCTCCGCGATGTTCTGAAGGGAGGTGACATCAGTGTCTTCACCGCCCAGCAGGCATGGCAGGTACTCGTGAAGCACCTTGGCCGCATTGCCGACCTCTCTGGCGACGTCGCCCAGCAAATCATGGACAATCACCCCATGCTGAAGGAGAAAGTTGGCGGCAACCTGGACACACTGAAGCAGCTGGGTGACCAGTACGGCCCGGAGGCCAAGAAGGAAGTCGACAAGACATGGAAGCAGATTAGCGACATTGTCAAGACCGGCATCAGCCCTGCCAACATTGAGAAGATCAAGGGCGTCGTGCAAGAGAAGGTCGAGAAGATTAAGCAGCTCGGTGATAAGGCATGGGACAAGGGCATGGAGCAGGCTAAGCCCTATCTTGAGAAGAACCCTCAGATCAAGAAGCTTGTTGAGGAGAACAAGGACGCCCTCAAGTCCGGCAATGTTCAGGAGCTGTACGAGAAGGTCAAGACTGCCATCGAGAAGGGCGACACAGGCGACCTCGAGAAATACGTCAAGGACGCCGCAAGCCAGGCCAAGGACAAGGCACAGCAGTCCGGCTACGATCTCGACGGCATCCAGAAGTACGCTGAGCAGTACATGAGCAAGATCCCCGGAGGCGAACAGATCATGTCTAAGCTCCAGCAGCTGCAGGAGGCGGCATCGAACCATGGCGACGAGGCGCAGAAGATCTTCAAGGACGCCGTCTCTGAGGTCACTGAGGTGCTGAAGAAACATGGCGACAAGGCACAGAGCTTGGCAAAGGAAGCTAAGGAGGATACCAAGAAATAAGTCTCTCGCCTAGAGAACTGTCAGCATGGAAGGAGTAATGTCGATACGATATCAATTGTAGTATAGTGATGCGCCATAGCGCACGAAAGATGATTACATTTCCCAAATCTTATCCTTAACGTCATGTCCTATGCAATTATGCTTTGTGTCGTTGTCTTCCCAAATACATGGAGCGTCCATCCGTAAGTGCTCAACGACACCACTTAGGTCCACCCAACAAGCCCCCAAACACCCTTCCTCACCCCCTCGACCCCATTCCAGAATCCGCTATTGATGATCTGCCCCAAAATCGCAAGCTGATTTAGGTCCTCCTTCACCGGAATAATGACCTCTTTCCCGTCACCCAAATCCTCTTCCATCATCTCAATCTTCCTCTCCTGATCAACCTCCTCCTTCTGGTCCTCCACATGGGTCTCTTCAGCGCCCGTCAGAATTGAGTCCTTCCGGCTCCGCAGACGCTTGCGCTCAGCGACCATGTCGAGCGCGAGGAGGAGTGGCGTGGGTTCGAGCTCTGTCCTATTCGGGCTTGTGTCTAATGACGTCGGGGTTGTGGAAGCCTTTGTGGGTGTGGAGGGTGCTGAGTCGCAGGACGGGTTCATGACCATGCGGAGGAGGGTGGGTTGGCGGGCGTGCAAGGACATGCTTGCGATGGTGTCAAAGCTTGGGTAGAGCTCGGGTAAAGTGTGGAGCAGCTGTAGCACCGTGCAATCTGGATGAACCGGTGGGGTCAAGAATTTGGGTTTTATTGTGCTTGCTTGCAGATTCGTTGGGTGTGAGATCGCAGTCGAAGGTGAGGTGTGAAACTGCGAGATCGATGTCGACTTCTGGTGTGAAGAGGTTCTACAAATAGATCAAAGCACTTCTGCAGCAGCCAGTTTATTTTCACTAGTATTTCTCACAATATATGCACATGTGAGGCGAACGTGCGGCATATAGCGGTGTATCTGCATCGTGGTGGGTCGACACGTGTCAAGGTGGGTCGCGGACGGCCAAACGGATACAGCACCATCAGAAGAGCAGACTGAGCAGATGTATCAAACCTGATTGATCCTCATTTCGGTATCGTGCCTGACTGCCAGCTGCGGTCTCAAAAGTCTGTCGTCAAGTTTCGCAATGAGCAGCTCCATAAGGCTGATTGACAAAACCGGCCAGGGCTGCTGTGTGCTGGTGACGGGTGCAATGTCTAAGCCTAAGCGCCCTTCCGTATAACATGGTCACTATAGCATACTTATTTAAGACCCAGTGTCGCCCGATCCTCAATTCGCCGAACAATAACCAGCCAAACCTGCGTGAATGGTCTCAGACGCTACGTGCTGACATACGGTGACAGAGAACCTACTGGAATCGAAAAGTTGGAAGAATGAGATTTGCACTGAGAAAATTGCGTTGTACGAGATGCCACCTATCCCACAATCTTTTCTTTGCGTGGCTATATTCTGGGCGGGCCCAAGACGACCCTTCAGCGAGTCTTAAGATTTACCACTCTTCACCAAGCAGAAGTTCAACCGAGTAAACGCGCTGGGGTCAATCTTCAAGCCAGATTTCGCGTAATCCCCATCCTAACTGTCACGCCTCCTCTTTCTCGGCACTCCAGATCCAGGTTCAATATCTGGATCTTTACCCTGTGTTTTGACTTCTCGTTCCTCCTCAGTCTCTTGTTCATGCAGCTCGTCAACTTTCTTCACAGTTTCTTCGTCGTAATGTTCCCAGTTTCCACAAAATCTATAACATAGCATAGGCTCTAGGGCTCAATAAAGTGAATCCACACAAAGCCACTCTCCATCTTCCGCAATCTCCCGCCGTTTAGGTCCAAGGCCCCAGTCTCAAGTCCTCTTTTACCTTTTGTATCAGCAGCTTCATATACACTTCCTCAAAACGCTTTAGCACCTCAAGTCCGTGATGTCTTTCTTAATGAACTCTCAAGGAAAGTGGAATAATTTGGGGTCTGAATTGATGTCAATGTGGAATTTTAAGCCATGACCGTAGTCGTACAACGCTTTGGGTAATATGTCCGCTTGTTCGGGGGATCCTAAAATAGACAGGCCGAGCGCTCGTTCATGTACTGCTTTGATTGTTCAGGCTTCCGTGCTGTTGAGAGCTCCTTCCTCCGCCATGGAATGAGTAACAAGACGTTTGATGCCATTCTGAACAAAAGAGAATACAGAACGGCGTCCTGAGAAGAGGGAGAACAGGATGTGCTGGTACCAGATATAAGCAACGAAGCAGGCTGCAGATTGGGCCGGAGTAAGACCTTCCAGGCAGAGGCAGGTGCTAAGATGTCATATTCTACCTTTTAGTTTAGACTTCTCCACCGCGACTTCGACTTCGTCCTCGTCTCTCGTGAGGAATGCCGCCGTGATTCATGAATATTTAAGCGTTGCAGGATGCCTTCCTACATAGATTGGGGTACTGACCATGTGTGGTCTGGAGTAGTTTACTCAACACACCCAGGAGGGATATCTAACATCAAAACGAGAATAAAGGACGTGAAAGGTTCATATCTACCACGTAAAGGAATGTTGAAGAGGGGCGGGGTCGCAATTGGGGGTTTTGCGAATACCTGCGAAGATAACAAGTATCTGCGCCGCTTCGATGCCGCCGTTCTCTTGCCAAAATGTTGACGCAGTGGTCTGTTGCATGGCTAGGTCGTAGCAGGTGTCAAGGAGAGCATTGGTGCTTTCTGGGCTGTCCTTGATCCTCAGCTTCATCCCAGTGGCCATGGCCATGAAGACGTGGAACCTAGCCATTGGCATGGACGCAACTGGAACTGACGGAGAAGCTTTCTGGGAATTTGGATACACCATCTCGCACAGTTGCGCAAATGAGTTTGCGGCCATGCCGTACGCTTGCGGTACGCTGGCGTCAATGTGCTGCATGAACTCAGCGGTCAGAGTCTCGGCCTCAAAGCGACTGGGTAAAGTCATGGTGGAGACGGCGCGGCTGCGATCTGTGTAGCTCGAGGTGGTTGATGGAGGGGCCGGGCTGGGTGCAAATACACCTTGTCGTGGCAACCGCGGTGCCGACGTGGTGAATGGCATGAGGTCATCGTCGACTTCGGGGATTGGAGACATAGCCTGGTCATCGCTCGCAAGGGAGGTAGATGAGTGGGAAGTGTTGCGCGAATGGCTTCGACTTCGTCCGGCGGTCTTCTGCCCTGGTTGCATCTGAGCCATGAACTCCCAAGACGGCGCCGTATGTGGTTCCAGCGGCGATGTGCTCGATTTGCATTCGAGGAGGTGTGGTGGAATCGAAGCGAATTGGGAAGGAGCCGAGGTGGGTGGCAGGTCGGGGGACGATGCCCGTGTGGTACCTGACCAGAATGAAGGTACTGGTGATTCTAACGGTGATGCCACATTGGGGACATGCTCACAGTGATTGATCGCAATTGTAGGCACGCTGCTCTGCGCGAATTCTCCAAGGCTGATCCTGCTGGCGTCGAACGAGTTCGCGAACGTGGCGTCAAGGTTTATCGGTGGCGGTGGAGTCTCTTGCCAATTGAAATCTGCCGACGCGGCTGCAAGGATTGTCTCGTCGATATTTTCCATGCCGTGCATTGGAGCGTTGACATGTGCAGCGAGCTGAGACTCGAGCTGGTGTATCCGACTCTCTAGCGCTTCTCTATGTTCTCTTAACCGGTGTGAGTTATATGCCATCACGTGACAGCGCGACAACGCGGTCGACTTACGATGCCACTAGTTCTTTTGGTTTTTGCGTTCTTACACATTGTAATGAGAACCGTTTACATGTAGAGCAGGGCGTGTCGCCATCGCAACGAATCTTTCGTCGCCGACATCGTTCGCATGCATTGGACACAGACTTTCTCCGAGGCTGCCAGTCCTTAACAAATATGGGAGAGAAGCGACTAGGCCCCTCATTAGGAGGAAGAGTAGCTGTGTATTGTTAATCTTGCGTATTCTAGTTGCTCAAACGAACATACTGAAGGGACACATGGTCGCAGGGTAGGAGTAAAGGATCCCGCGCCGGTTGATAGAGTTTCCGAGAGATAGCGCTCAATGTGGACGCGAAGCCTGCAATAGCTGAGGAAAGAGGAGAAAGATCAGGGCGAACAGGACGGAGGGCGAGGTCTGTGAATGTTTTACAGCCCGTCAGAAGTCGCAGTGACAGTTCTATGTGGGGTGACTAATCGTCTGTGCCTGCCGTGGAGGAAGATCACAGAAGCGCCATTCGGAAGCCGCGACGCGGATCTCAGACAGTTCGCCCCTCATCGCCATCTGCGACGAGAGCAGCTTCGCGCTTGGGGCACCGCGCTGCCTCTATTTCTGCTGCGGAACATTCTTTGCATCGCGTCGACTTTCCTTCGGCGTGTTGTCAAGGCTGAAATGAGCCTCGCGACGACGGAGTGCGGAGGGTAGACTCCGCGCGTGCATGGTAGCGTTTCGCCGCATTCCACACGGTCTTCCGCCGCCAAGCCCCCATCCCGGAAACCTGCGGACATTCGCCGCGCATTCAAAACAACGCCAGACCAGCGATACCCCTTTTGAACTGCCAAGATCCAGATAACGCAAAGCTGAGTCTGTCCTCAGCGCGTCGTTTCACGCGTCGCATCTGCATCTCGAGTCTGATGCCTCTGTTCCCCACTATGAGTTGGAAGTCGCAAGTTTTGTAGACGCACTGCTAACGCGTCAGCTGCATAGACAGGCACACGTGGACGTCCTCAAGTTTGCTTCGAGCATGCTATTGCATTACTGCATTAACTCTTCTGTGTTGATCTTGTGTGAGAATAGTACAGCCTCTGACGCATCAGACACGGCATAGAGGCCCATTAGTCGACTGGACACCTATGATACCGTTATCCTCGACCCTCCAACCCTCACTGCCCACGCCGTGGTGAACGTAGAACAACTCAGTGGGATCAAAGCTCTGTTTCAGCTCCAGCAGTCTTGGGTAGTTATCGCCAAAGAAAGACCATTGCCAATCAGGCTCGCCAATTTGCGCTTCGTTTCCATACGCGCCGCCGCCCGGTGTTACCTCACGAAGCGGAGGCATGATCTCGCTATTCAGCTGATCATCGGCCGCCCTCCAACCGGCAGCAGTCTGGCTGGCGACAGCATTGACAACGACGAACTGAGACTGCAGATTACGAAAAGCTGGGTTGACGGCATTGACGCCCAAGTCGTACTCATCAGCCGCGTGCTGGTGGTACCAGACCAATATCGTGGCCTTGTCGACTGCGTTCCGCAAAGCTGTAAACGTCTTGTTGCGGATAGTTTCATCCGCCCAATTCTTTGTAGGGATGAAGCGGTTGCCTTGAATAGCACCAGCCCCTCCGATGTGATAGTCGTAGGTGGCAAATGTGGCCTGGTAGGCAGAGTACATGGTGTCGTGATACGTGGTGTTGGGTGCGAGCGTGATGTTAAGTTCGGCAGCCTTCTGGGAAAGCGGTGCGACCAGCGCCTCGTATTCTTCGATGGTCTTATTGGTAGCGAAGAAGGGAGACATGGTCCACATATAGCTACTGGGAGCATACTTCATGACGTTACCCCACGAGTAGGTCTTGTTACCATTATATACTGGAAAGTTGTCCCAGTAGAACCTCAACAGCTCCCAGAAAGCCTCAACAGAGACCGTCTCGGAAGTCGTCACAGTCCAGGATGAGGTCGTCACAGGAATCTTGGGATGCACTTTGACGACAGCGGAGGAGATGATGCCAAAGGTACCACCGCCGCCACCGAGCATGGCCCAAAACAGGTCGCTGTTTACTGACTCGGTAGCAGTGACAAAGCGTCCATTAGCAAGCACGATTTCGAGCGCCACAATCTGGTCCGCGCCAGTACCGAAAAGCTGCATTAAAGGGCTGTGCCCACCGCCTGTCGAGTAACCACCGAAGATGCCCACGGTCTGTAGCTTGTCAAACAATGTATGAATGGATAGGACGCGTGGCTATTACCGGGCAGATTCCAGTGACTGCTGATACGCCTTACTTCTCTGCTGCTTGCAGAAGGTCGAAGGCCTGGACGCCGGCGCCAACTTTGAACACAGGGCCAGAATAGGCCGAGCTCGTGTAGCCTTGGATGTAGTGAATCTCCTTCAGTCCATGGGTCCAGATACTGAGGGCACCCTTGCCGACCGATCGACCGTTGTAGTCATGTCCAGTATTGCGGATGGTGAGTCGCAGATTCAGCGAGCGAGCCAAATTGACGGCCAGCTGAATTTGGGCGACGTTCCTGATTTTCACAGCATACTCTGCGATTCCACCCTGAGTGCAAGTGCCATTGGCAACAACGCCTGACGCTGGAATTGGGCATGTCATACCGTAGTACAAGACATTCATCAAAGCTCCGTTATCATCATAGCTACTTCATTCAGCATCGATCTTGTCAAACTACAATGAGCCAATTTACTATAGTTCTTCCGCTACTTGGTTTTCGACGAGGTATGCACACCTCTCGGCATCGTAGTTATTGTAAGTCGAGTTTGGATAGCATGGCGATGCTATGGGCACAACAGGCTCGAGAGCGCCTCCAAGTAGCAGATCGATCAGCGCCCAGACAGACTTGCTTGGGTAAAGAGCATCTCCTGGCATTGTTTTGCAGCGCTGTGCACTGTGAGCTCGGCGAGTGCGCGCAGCTGAGGTGGTGTCCGCATCACCAAACTCGAAAAGTGAAGCCAATGCCGCAACATCAGGATTGCTTTGAAGTTCGGCAACGACATTGTCTGTCAGTTGGACGGTCTCTCGATTGAAGAGTGGCACGTTGGCTGGGGTGGAGGTGGCAGTGACGGTTTCAGCAGCAGGTGCCACGGAAGCAGTGGGAACAGAAATCCGTGCTCTTGCGACAGCAGCGCAGGCTATACCGAAGAGGAATGACTTTGACATGCTTGAGAACTGCCCTGTTTGTGAAAGGTCCGAGACAAGTTTGAGCAAAGGCGCTGCTCACAAGGCTAATGCTGCACGCAAAGCTTTTAAAGAAGCCTTGGTCGCTCGGTACGGCACAGCAGATGCCTATGCGGAGCGGACATGACATATGTTCGCCATACAGAAGCCATCTTGCAGGATGCATGAGGCGATGCTTGATTGGGAGAATAGAACACTACAACCCGAAGATTCGATATTGTCCGCGAGAAGGATCTGCATAAACGGGAGCACTCTGCAAGCACGACAGGAACATCCCAATCACGTCCACTATGCCAACGGTAACAATCTAACTAGGCGATCAAAGTTGCTTGAAAGATCAAAACCACAAACATCGGTTACTTTCTCGGGCTCCTCTCCGCTGGATCTCGGGCGTGCAGTCAGCGACCAGCATCAACTTTCTTCGAGACCGCGAACTGCTATCGAAACATAGTCAGAACGTTCAGCTGATGTTCGGAAGTGCGGCGCAGGCAAGTTGCAACCAAGAGGCTTCAAGAGGCACGGCCTGCTTGGCAGCGGCATCGGTACTTAACGCGGAGTGGACGGGCGGCTCCCTGGTGGCCGTCTTTCGTTGATTTTTGCAACTCGAACAGGCAAGGGGCCAGATAACCTTGTCATTTATCATCTAATCTGTAACGTACTCCACAAGCGAGCCGGTCACCCAAGCGAGCCGGTCACTTTTGCCAAGACCACGCCAAACTTCACTCTACCTTTGATGTCTCAACGCAACAACACAAAAAAGCCTCTAAATAAGGCTAATATAACGTACCCCACGGGCGAAAGAATTAACAGGCAAGAGAATCACTTTTGCCAAGCCCCCACCAAACCACTCTTCCTACACCAATGTCTTTACAATAACACTATTTAGACGCGTTAAAAGAAGCTTAGATACAGCTTGCGCTCTAGGCTCTTAAACAAGACGCGACACTCTCTTAGCAACATGCTGCAGCTGTCTATAGAGTTCCTTAAGCTACACTAAGCAAGCAACGCACAGGACAACCTTCACGCGCTAATTCTATAGCCAACTTACAGAAGCTAGACAACAATAAGGAGAAGGTGATTATTAAATATATTCTTAAGCTAGACACACAAGGATTTTCTCCCTAGCTCTTAGATGTGGCTACTATGGCCAATTCTTTGCGCGCTAAGCGCAACCTAGGCCCTATTAGCGCAAACTGGCCTAGTATGTTTATTAAGCAGCACCTAGAGCTTAAGTTAAGTTTAATTGCAATTTTAACTACAAAAGAGCCCTCTGTAAGGATCCTAAGGTTCTACAGGGCTAGTTTAGCCTAGTAGCTAACACTAAAGCTAAGTATAGCATCTAGGATAACAACACGTACAGCTTTAACAAGATAGGCTGGCGGATGGGTAGGGTAGGGTAGGGTATAGGTATAGTCACGTGATTTATGGGTAGGAACTAGGTAGGGTACATGAGGTACCCTACCCAAACGGTTTGGGTAGGGTAGCACGTGACTGGGTATAGGTATAGGTAGGGTAGCACGTGACTAGGTATAGGTATAGGTAGGGTAGCTAGGTAGGGTCTAGGAATGGGTAGTTATTAGCAAAATCTAGGTTACTACTCTAGACTTTGTACTATTGTATACTTTAGAGCATAAGTATGTGATAATAGACTGTGATAATAAATTATAGATGCTTTTTCTTCTAAGTATTGTGTATGCGAAAGAATCTACTAGTACAACCTAGGGTTAGTTGTATACAAACTAGGTTAGTAATATACCCAAACCAAACCTATACCTAGCACGTGCTACCCTACCTATACCTATACCCAGTCACGTGCTACCCTACCCTACCTATGGTCCGTGCAACCCTACCCTACCTATACCTATGGTCCGTGCGACCCTACCCTACCTATACCTACGTCCGTGCGACCTATACCCTACCTATACCCTACCCTAGGTACATGGTACCCATCCGCCAGTCTATAACAAGATAGGCTTTATAATAGGCTAGATCTCCTAAGGAGTAGTTATTACAGCTTTAGAATAACAAGGTTAGCTAAAGGCAGTCTAGATAGGTAACTAGGAGTGGGCTACAGCTATAGTAGGCATTAATGCTAAAGAGGAGGCTATTCCTGCCTTCCTTATCTTTAAGGCCTACTACTACCTCTCTGCCTAGTATAAAGAAGAGGATCTGCCTTAAGACTAGGTTATTAGAGTCTCTAATAATAGCTAGACTACAAACAAGCTTAGTATAGACTAGATAAACTACTTTAACAGGCATACAAAGGAGCATACTATTAGCACCTACTATTTACTTATTATTAATAGTTATTAAAGCTATAACTCTCTTAAATTCTAGCAGTACTATAAGCATAATAAGATAATTACTCTCTATTTGCCTCCCTAATTATTACACCTTACACAGCCCCTTAATGTGGCTTATTTTGCTGCTTTAAAGAAGGTGTATAGGCACTAAGCTAAAATACTTAACGTACTCCACGGGTGAGTCGTTTATACGGGTGAGTCGTTCATACTGCCAAGACTGTAACAACGCTCTACGAACAGTGACCCGATACCACTAGGATACGGTTCTAGCAACTTATGACCATGGCCCTTGTCGCATAGCATAAGCTCACACTAAACTACCACTAAACCCTTATATATAAGGTGCAAGGAGCTGTAGCATTGTAGAGTAGTTTTTCTATATCCTTTTGTACAAGACCTATAGGTGTAGAGAATATATCCTAGTGTTCTTATCATCCCAGCACTCCCATATGCCTCGTAGCGGATTCACACCTATTCCGGATATCTCTCTTCTTGCCTGCGTCGTTACAAAGACCACACCAAACCTCCACCCTATTATGGCTCGCATTGGCCTACTTTGGCCTTGTATACACTGGTACAGCATGTAATATTATTTAGCAACAGCTTCTACAGCCTTTTTACACATGCACAAGTTATGCCCTACCTTATAACACTATTTATAGTATCTTTAGGTTACCTTACCTCCTTTAACACATGCTTACTTCCCTACCTTCTTACTATTACTACACGCCCTAAACTTAGTTAGAGTAGTTAATTAAAGGCCTTCCTTAGCTATTAGGACCCCTTCCTGCTATAACTGCTTTCTTTTATGCAATTTACGTTGCGTGGAGGCCTTATTTGCTGCTTAAAGCCTAGTGATTTCCTTTTGAGCTAACACTAGCTTGTGTGCTACTATAGCTGCGCCTTTAGCAAGCTTTTTAAAGGCCTTAACTATTAAAGTTAGTAAGCTGCTTACATGCCTTTAAATCCTCTCTTAAATTAGTATTAATTGCAACCCTATTTACAGGGTATTGCTAGGGGTATAGGACTACTAGGGAGCATCTTCTATAGTAGGTAATAGTAGGGTATATAGGTAGATATTAAGACCTATTATAACCTATTCTAGCTTAAAGGGAACTAGTCTAGCGCCTTAGAAGCCTCCTTAGATATTGCTAGGAGTAAATAACTCCTTATAGGCGCCTATAAAGCATAGTAGGAACTTAGTTTTAGTAATATGCGTAATTCTATTGCATATAAGATCCTTAGCTTAGCTCCTATACGCCTTCTTTAAAGGGGAAAAACAACCTATATCTAGTAGCTGTAAGAGGTGTAATAAGTATAGAGGCATACATAGTGTAATAGTATTTACTTCCTTGCAGTATTATTAGAAGTCTAGGGAGTTGTGGCTCTTATAGCTGTTAATAAGGAGCAGCTAGTACACTCCTTAGGTGCGTGTCTTTGTATAGGCATTAAAGTGCTTTAACTAGTTAAGACTAAGCTAGTTAGTAGTTTATCTATTTATAGAGACTCTAATAACCTAGTTATAGGGCAGATTGTCCTCTTTGTACTAGGCAGAGAGGTAGTTGTAGCCTTTGAAGATAATAAAGGGTAGAATGGCCTATCCTGTGCTATTAATGCCCTGTATAACTGTTGTTCACTCCTGGTTGCCCTGCTGCACTGCCTTTGGCTGTCTGCTACGCTCTAAGCCTGTAACAACTGCTCCTGTTAATATCTAGCCTATTATAAAGCCTGTCTTATTAAAGTTGTATATGTTATTATCCTAGATGCTATACTTAGCTTTAGTATTCTCCACTAGGCAGAACTAGCCCCTAATAACCTTAGGGTCCTTACACAGGGCTCTCTTATAGTTATACTTGCAATTAAACTTAACTTAGAGGCTAGGGCAGTGCTTAATAAACGTATTAGGCTAGTTTATGCCAACATAGGCTATATTACGCTTAGCGCGCAAAGAATTGGCCATATCAGCTACAGCAGCCAATTAAGGGGCAAATCCTCTAGCATCCAGCTCAAGTATGTACTCAGCAATCACATCCTCCTCAGTCTAATCCATATTCTGTGATTTTGGCGTGCAATTGGCTCGTGCAGTGCGTCCTGCGTATCGATCGCGTAGCGTGTTGTAAGGCGCGTTATATATAGCTGCAGCGCGTCGCAGAGTGAGCGTCGCGTCTTGTTTAACTGCCTGAAGCGCAAGCTGTATTGCAGCTTCTTTAAAGGGCTTAAATTTTTGTTGTTGTTGAGGCATTGCGTTGTGAAGTAGAATGTTGGTGTGGTCTTGGCAGTATGAACGACTCACCTGTATGAACGACTCACCCGTGGAGTACGTTATACGTAACTATATTAACTATATTACAAAGGTAGAGTTCCTACCATGCTTTATACGCGCTATAATGCTATGATTACTTCTAGGAATTTCTAGGGAGGGTTTTAAGGCGCTAGACTAGTCCTATTTAACCTAGAACAGGTTATAAGCAGCCTTGATGTAAAGCTGCGCATGCTATCACTACTTCTACCTGTCTATAACAAGCTCTAGCAGTTGTAAACCCTAAGCAACACCCTTAAACTTAGGTTGCAATTAACGCTTGTAAAGACAAGGATTTAGAGGTATATATATAGCTTGCCTACCTCTATAGTTAAAGCGTTTAAGAAGGTCTTAAAGGGGGCAGCTATAATTGCGCATAAGCTAGTGTTGGCGCAACAGGAGATTGCTAAGCTTTAAGCTACTAATAAGGCAGCTATACAACAAAAATTACATAAAAGAAAGTAGGTTAAGAAAGAAGGTACACTAATAGTTAAAGAGGGCTAGTAATTAATAGCTCTAAAAGAGTTTAGGGCGCGTAGTGATGGTAAGAAGGCAAAGAAGCAGGTGCGCGCTGAAGTGGGTGAGCCTTCCTAAAGGCGCTGTGGATGGTGCAGTAAGACTGGGCATAACGTGCGAACGTGTAAGAAAGAGGTAGAAGTAGTTTCTGAATAATATTACAGGCTGTACTGCAGTTTGCAGCGCTAATATAGGTTGTTTTAGGCTGTAAAGTTATGAGACTTTGTTCTTATAATCTTTCTCCAGCGTATTTCCTTCTTAGGTATAGCGCCATGCTTACCTTAGCATCGTCATTATAATCTCCCAAAAGAGAGGATTAGAATAGTCTGCTTACAAAGCCTGTACCTCCTCTTATTCTTAAGATATGCTGTTCTCTATTTTTAGTAACTAGAAATGTTCTAGACCCTCTGCTTATAAATAGAGTAGCCTACTCTATAAGATGCTAACATATACAATTACGCATACACCTAAATAATCTTGCTTGTATATATAGTAATACTAAGCATAGATTATAAAGTAGACCTACCTACATCAGGAAAAGTTTTTCCATTGTCGAAATCGGGAAATCGTGGCATTGTACTGTGGGCAACAGTAGGACTGGTAGGCCTACAACAGTTATTCAATGTGCATTCAATGTCCAGCCAATTTTGAGCTAATTTTGAGCCAACAGCTCCAACAGTCCTAATGGCTCCAATGGCCACAATAACTCCTAATCCTGCTACAATAGTAGCTCTGCTTAATAAACTATACTTTTATTATATTAATATACTACTAAGTCTCCTCTTTAAAATAAGCTATTAAATAATATTATAGGCCTAGTAATAGAATAGTTATTAAGCGTAGAAGGTTTTAAGCTTAATATTCCTTGCCAAGACACTAAGTTAAGATTCTTTGCTAGGGCTCTAGCAGCCTAAATGTTAGAAAATATAAGAATATTATTTAAGAATAGTAGGTAAACCAAGAATTTTAAGCCTAGGCCTGCCTGTCCTGCAAGCTCCTGTTGCGCTGCTGCTGTGTGTGTGTGTGTGTGTGTTGTGGTCAGCAGGTGCTATGCTGTATGCTGTTGCAGCTGCTACGTTGTGTGCGGGCGCAGCTGCAGCTGCTATGGTGTGCTGTTGCAACTTCAAAACACAAACCTTTAACAAATAAACCTTCAACGCTCTATAACTTGTGTTGTAGTAGGCCTACAATAATAATTTTTTGCTTATTTTAAAGCTACAATTTTGCTCTATCTGTATGTGAAATTTTGCAATTTTTAAATATTTGATGCTAGTGCTAGCACTACTAAGGGTAGCTATGCAACAATATTGCAATATTGTTTTAAGTTTATTAAATATAGGCACTTAGTATTTTAGCTATTAGTAATGTTAGTGCAAAATTAGGGCTGTTAGGCGCAAATTAGGGCTGTTAGGGCTGTTAAACAGCTGTTGCACAACTATGCCACAACTGTTAGCAACAGCTAGTCTAGGCCAGATTTTGAAAAACTTTTCCTAATGTAGAGGAGTCTAGAATGTTCTACTTAGAAATATAGACAGAAGAGAGGAAGCATAAATACCTCTAGCTCTCCCCCCTCTGTTTGCTCTATACCTAGCCTAGGAATCTCTACCTAGTATCTAATATAATAACTTGTCTATTATATTACATAACCCTACCTTACCTCTATTTAGCTATACGCTTCCTATTTAGACAAAGCTAGTCTAGATTTGTCTAGGTCCTTCTAGACTAGGAAGAAAGTAGTCTAGTCCTTCCCCTACTTTCTTTACATAGGCCATAACGGGGTGGAGTTTGGTGGGGGCTTGGCAAAAGTGATTCTCTCGCCTCTTGATTCTTTCGCCTGTGAGGTACGTTAGAAATAGTTTCTAAATAATTTTACCGGCTGTACTGCAGTTTGCAGTGCTAATTTAGGTTGTTTTAGGGCATAATAGGGTGGAGTTTAGTGGGGGCTTGGCAATAGTGATTCTCTCGCCCGTTGATTCTTTCGCCCGTGGGGTACGTTACTTAAAGTTGCGTTAATGCTGCACTACTAGTGTCAGATGCTCGTACTGTGAGCCAGAGTATGTGCTTACTAAGGGAAAAGTTTTTCGAAATCCAGCCCAGACTGGCTGTTGCTGACAGTTGTGGCATAGTTGTGCAATAGCTATTTAACAGCCCTAACAGCCCTAATTTACGCCTAATAGCCCTAATTTCGCGCTAATATTACTAATAGCTAAAATACTAAGTACCTATATTTAATAAATTTAAAATAATATTATAATGTTATTGCATAGCTACCCTTAGTTCTACTAGCACTAGTATTAAATATTTAAAAATTGCAAAATTTTATGTATAGATAGAGCGAAATTATAGCTTTAAAATAAGCAAAAAATTATTATTGTAGGCCTACTATAACGCAAGTTATAAAGCGTTAAAGGTTTGTTTGTTAGAGGGTTTGTGTTTTGAAGTTGCAACAGCACACTATAGCAGCTGCAGCTGCGCCAGCACACAATATATCAGCTGTGTAACGACTATGCACGAACACGACACCTGGCATAGCGCTCATAGCAGCTAGAGGCAAAGCTAGCTGGCTAGCACTATTATTGTCTATATATATTATACTACGCAACGAATACTTGCTTAAGTATTGTTGTGCTTACCTTTTGGTATAGGCAGAGAAGTCACGTAGTATTGATTTCGAGGGCAGGGCGCCTACTCTGTTACAAGCTGCAGCTGCAACAGCACACGACGTAGCAGCTGCAACAGCACACAACATAGCACCTGCTAACAAGCACACATTGCTGAAGATGCAGGGCTAGGCGAAGAATTCTTAGTTTACCTACTATTCTTAAATAATATTCTTATATTTTCTAATATTTAGGCTGCTAGAGCCCTAGCAAAGAATCTTAACTTAGTGTCTTAGGAAGGAATATTAAGCTTAAAACCTTCTATATTTAATAACTATTCTATTAATAGGCCTATAATATTATTTAATAGCTTATTTTAAAGAGGAGACTTAGTAGTATATTAATATAATAAAAGTATAACGTGGTTCACAAGCGAGTCGCTCACCCAAGTGAGTCGTCCACCAAACACCCGCGCCGCGCCTACGCAGCAGTGCAGCGCAGCACTACAATAAATTACAATACTACACATAACATTATAATATTATTTAGAAGTGTTGCTATTATCTACGTCCTTAATTTCTACCTTACAGGTGCAGGAGTTATGCCTAATTTTGCTGCAACAGCCGCAGCGCCTCTCTGCGCGCACCCTCTTTACAAGCGTCTTACCCTCCTTATAACTACTACCCTCCTTTTTAGCAACTAGTTTAGATACCTTACTAACTATTAGAGTCTCCTCTACGCGTATAAACCACCTTTTATAGGTCTTGCACTTTATAAGTGTAGTAATAGTGTCTTATAGGTAGCCTATTTCCTCCTACACTAACACTATATTATAAGCTATCTATTAAGCGCCTTTACTTAACTACTTAACCTACTTATCTAATAAACTTGCTAGTGACCTATAATGATTTTGCATGCGATTTTGGATCAGTGTTGACTGCGCCTCTATCTCGCGGGCGTTGCGTGGTGTTTGCGCCTCCTAGGCGACAGTGCCTGGTGCAGGTGGCGTTGGCGTACGTAGCTGTACATCAAGCTTTAATAACACAACCTTAGGGTTATGCAGGGCTAGCCTAGCGCCTTAAAACCCTGCGCAAACATTCTCTAGTGTAAATGTCCTCTTAAAAGCTACTTTAAAGGCTAGTAGGAAGGTTTCTTTGTTAATATAGTAGATGTGGCTGCGTGCTAAGAGCAAGATCCTGTTACTGTAGTGGCGCTTCAACAGCGAGTATGGGACAATGTTAAGAGGCTGCAGGAGGTGCAATGAGTGTGGTGGCATGCAGAGAGTGATAATCTTGTTCTCCTTGCAGTAGTCCTAGAATTCTATTAAGCAGTAGCTCTCATAGCCGTTAATAATAAGCAGCCTATATGCCCTAGCAGAGGTTACCTTTGTATAGGTGTTAAAGTGCTTAAGCTATGCTATTACAACGTTGTTATTAGTCTAGCTAGTAGGAGAGACTGTAACAACCTAGTTGTAAGGTAGACTAGTAAACTAGGAGGAGATTAGGACCTTGCCTGCAAAGATAAGGAAGGGTAGGATAATACACCTGTAGTAGTCTGGCCAAAGGCCAATAAAGGATATCTACTTCCTAACAACTTTTGCTAAAAAGCATGCACAAGTTAACTAGACGTCTAGTTAACTGCGTAGATAATATATATCCAGCTTAAGCCAAGCCGGCTAAGCTAATGTAACCGGCTAGCTCTAGCTCTTCTTTAGCTTTAGAGTCTAGACCGTTACAACACCCTATTACAGCAATGCCTTGTACTAGGGTAACCTACTTATAATTACTAGGCTGTAGTTTCTTCTATTTCCTAGGTTTCTCTAAGCCTATAATAATAAGCTAAGAGGATATCTTGCCTATTATAAAGCTAGACTTATTAAAGTTCTAGGTGTCCTTATCTATAACGTAGATTATCACCGAGCCGGCCATATCACCAAACCAGCCACTTTCTCTTGGCACAGCCACCTTTTACCCCAACACAACATGCCTCAACAACAACAACTTTAGAATACTACTAGAGAAGGCAGAGTTATCCTTACTATCTAGGCCTTCTATGCTGGCCAATTTCGCAGTATCTGCAGCGCTGCTAGAGCGTTGAACGTACCTTATCAGCGGGTCTCTAATTGCCTTCGCAATATCACGTTTTAACTAGACGTACGCGCTAATTGCTAGAAACTTACTATACCAGAGGAGCAGACAATTGTCTAGTATATACTTAACCTTGATTCGCGAGGATTTGCGCCCCAGCTATGTGAGGTGGCAGATATAGCTAAT
>NW_022984819.1:199037-203507 GCF_010094145.1 Didymella exigua CBS 183.55
TGCAAGAGGGGTTCTTAAAGCTTGTAAAAGGGGCTAAAGAGATGCTGCACGAAAACGTCCTTATTAAGGCCTGCGTGCGAGAGCTTGAAGAGCAATTAGCAGTAATGACTAAGAGAAAATCGCGTAAGAGAAAGCAGATTTAGCATGGTGGCACACTTGAGTATGGCCCAGCAGCATCGCGGGTAGCTGCTGAGGCGTGTGTAGCAGCTCAGCTATCTAAGAAGACTTAGGGTGGAGGTGGTCAACTAGGAGCTTAGTCAACTGTTCAGCGCTGTGGGAACTGCAGCAAAACTAGACATAACGCACGAACATGCTAGGAGGGTGCAGAAACATCTTCTGAATCTGATGCAAGCACGCAGTATGCTAGGTCACTGTTTAATAGCGAGTAGTTGTAGTTGCAGTAACTTGTCTTAGTTGTGCTAAGAGAAAGTGGCCGGTTCGGTGATATGGCCGGCTCGGTGATAATCTACGTTAATACTATACTTTGTCTTTATTAATTAAACTAGGCTAAACTAGGGCTAGATAAGCGCTAGGTCTTCGCAGGCAGCTTGCTGGCAATTGTACGGACAGCTCCATCGCGTGCGCAGCTCTAGTGTACGCTTAATGAAGTTATTAACCTAGTTCTTGCCTGTAGGCTTCCCACCACACTCCCTTAGCAGTCTATTAGCCATATCTTGTACATGCGCCTTTAAGGGCGGTATTCCACATAGACTCTCTTTAAGTATATGCTGTATAATCACCTCCTCTTCTAGCTTTGTAAGGCGCTTTAATTTCAGCTTGCAGTCGCGTTAAGGGTGTTGTCTAGCGCGTTGGTCTTAGATTATTGTTTGTGGGATGTTATAGACTGCTGCAGCGCGTCTTTCGCTCTGTATCTGCTTAGACTTAATATTAGAGATAGCAATAAATATATCTCCTTTAGTATAGGTCTTTTGCATGTTGCGTTGTTGTGGCATTACGCGTTGTTGCTGCGCAGGCGGGGCGGAGGTGTTTAGTGGGCGACTCACTTGGGTGGGCGACTCGCTTGTGAACCACGTTAGTTTATTAAGTAGAGCTACTATTATAGCAGGATTAGGAGTTGTTATAGCTATTACAGCTGTTAGGACTGTTAGAGCTGTTAGCTTAAAATTAGCTAGACATTGAATGCACATTGAATAACTGTTGTAGGCCTACAACATCAGGAAAAGTTTTTCCTTTGTCGAAATTGGGAAATCGTGGCATTGTACTGTGGGCAACAGTAAGACTTGTAGGCCTACAACAGTTATTTAATGTGTATTTAATGTCTAGCTAATTTTAAGCTAACAGCTCTAACAGTCCTAACAGCTGTAATAGCTACAATAACTCCTAATCCTGCTATAATAGTAGCTCTACTTAATAAACTATACTTTTATTATACTAATATACTACTAAGTCTCCTCTTTAAAATAAGCTATTAAATAATATTATAGGCCTATTAATAGAATAGTTATTAAGTGTAGAAGGTTTTAAGCTTAATATTCCTTGCTAAGACACTAAGTTAAGATTCTTTACTAGGGCTCTAGTAGCCTAAATATTAGAAAATATAAGAATATTATTTAAGAATAGTAGGTAAACTAAGAATTCTATGCCTAGGTCTGCCTGTTCTGCAGTGTGTGCTTGTTAGCAGGTGCTTTGTTGTGTGCTGTTGCAGCTGCTACGTCGTGTGCTGTTGCAGCTGCAGCTGATACATTGTGTGCTGGCGCAGCTGCAGCTGCCATGGTGTGCTGTCGCAACTTCAAAACAGAAACCTTTAACAAACAAACCTTCAACACTCTATAACTTGCGTTGTAGTAGGCCTATAACAATAATCTTTTGCTTATTTAAAGCTACAATTTTGCTCTATCTGTATATAAAATTTTGTAATTTTTAAATATTTAATACTAGTGCTAACATAAACCCCCAGCACCCAGGCCAACCTAGCACCCGGGCCAAAAAAGCTTGGCAGTACTAACTCACGTTACAACTCTTCAATTTCATCACTATTTAACATAGAGCCTGCGTATACTATGCTTATATCTAATTTAGAATATGCCTCTATATCTTTTTTACACATTTGCGCGTTGTGTCTAGTCCCTCTACAGTTTCTACAGCGCTGTAGAGCTGGTTAAGCTTGTTCTTGATTACTACTACCACAAGCCTTCTTTGACCGCTCAGCGGCTACAGAGGCCTCTGCAGCCACCTGAGCTGCTGCCTCACCATACTCTATAGTACTACCTTGCTAGATCTGCTTCCTTTTGCGCGATTTCCGCTTAGTTATTACTGCTAATTGCTCTTCAAGCTTAGTAATCTAGGCTGCTTAAAGCGCGTTCTGATGCAGCATAAGCTTGCCGCCTCTAACAAGCTAAGAGAAGCCTGCTTGCGCAGTAATAGGCAACTAAGTAAAAGACTTACGTACAAGCTTTAACTAAGATCTAAACTTATAGGTATTGCTTAGAGTCTTTAACTGCTACAGCGTCTCTAGGAGGAGGGGTTCTAGTAAGGTACGCAGGCGCACTTTAAGGCAATCTAACATAACCTGCATGTTAAGAGGGACTAGCCCTGCTGCCTTAAAGGCCTTGCAACAGTTCTCTGCTATAAACATGTTAAAAAACACGTCCTTAAAGGCAGGGAGGAAGCCTTCTTTATTAATATAGAAGACGCGCTTGTGTGCTAAGTCTTGTACACACTAAGAGTACTTGCACTTTAATAGTAAGAAGTAGACTATATTAAGTAGCTAGAGGATATGTAATAAGTAAGGTAGCATATAGAGAGTAAGGATTATGTTTTTAAGGCAGTAGTCCTTAAAATCCTAGTTAAGGTGGCTCTTATGGCTGTCCAAAATGAGCAGCCTGTACGCCCCCACCTGGCTTGCCTTTGTATGCGCGTCGAAGTGCTTCAGCCACTCAAGGCCGAGCGCGTTGTTCGTCCAGCCGCTCTCAGAGACGGAGAGCTTCCAATTGCGTGGTATATCTGCCTCCTTGTACCAGGCAGAGATGTGAACGCGTCCTTTGTAGATGATGAAAGGCAGGGTACAAGATCTAGCAGCGCAGATGCTCTAGATAACTGTTACCCACTTACAATCACCTAGCTAAATAAGCTAAGGTTAATTATGTCTCTCTGCGCCTGTAACAACCTTTATTTAGCTAATAACACCTATCTAGAAGCTAGTCTTATTAAAGTTGTGCACGTTGTAGTTATGTATGCTGTATTTAGCTTTTGTGTCCTCTACTAGCTTAAACCACGCGCTAATTGTCTCTAGATCCTCCTGCAGCATCCTCTGCCTATCTTTAGCTTGATTAAAGGCCATCTTGAGCGTAGCTAAACGCGTCACGAAGCGCTCAGCCCAGTACTTGCTAACAGGCTGCCCACCGCGTACACCCAACAGTTTGTCAGCCATATCTGCCACCTTGCACAGCCAGGGCGCGAATCCTTGCGAATTAAGGTCAAGAATGTATTGTACAATTGTTTGCTCTTTAGTGCGCATAAGCTTATATTATGTGTTACGTCTATTATTAATATAGAGTCTGCCTCTATACCTAGCACTTAAGGTTGTACGTAGTATGTTAAATGCCTAAGCAGCGCTTTAGAGGCTTTTAAATTTATATAATTAGAAAGTAGAAAGGGCAAGATTAATTCTACCCTCTTATTTAGATAATTATATATCTTGTTAGCAAGGTATTACGTGTTAATATTAATAGTTGTGGTCTTGGCAAGAAATGGCCCAGGTGCTGGGTTGGCCTGGGTGCTGGGGGTTTACGTTAGTAGAACTAAGGGTAGCTATGTAACAACATTGCAATATTATTTTAAGTTTATTAAATATAGGCACTTAGTGTTTTAGCTGCTAGCAATATTAGCGCGAAATTAGGGCTATTAGGCGCAAATTAGGGCTGTTAAGGCTGTTAAACAGCTGTTGCACAACTATGCCACAACTGTCAGCAACAGCCAGTCTGGGCCAGATTTTGAAAAACTTTTCCCGATGAAGTCCTACTGTTGCCCACAGTACAATGCCACGTTTTCCTGATTTCGACAACGGAAAAACTTTTCCCGATGTAACTAGGAGCTTAGTTAACTGTTTAGCGCTGTAGGAACTGTAGCAAGACTAGACACAACACACAAATGTGCTAGGAGGGTATAGAAATATCTTCTAAATCTAATATAAGCACGCAGTATACTAGGTTACTGTTTAATAGTAAGTAGTTGTAGTTAACGTACTCTATCACTGAGCCAGTCATATCACCAGACTAGTCAACATCTCTTAGCGCGCCCAACTTATATTACAGTAACTTGAATTACTTACTATTAAATAGTAACCTAGTATACTACGTGCTTTTATTAGATTTAGAATCTTCTTCTATATCTTTCTAACACGTTTAAGTGTTGTGTGTAACAGAGTAGGCGCCCTGCCCTCGAAATCAATACTACGTGACTTCTCTGCCTATACCAAAAGGTAAGCACAAGAATACTTAAGCAAGTATT
>NW_022984819.1:203942-209127 GCF_010094145.1 Didymella exigua CBS 183.55
AATATATATAGACAATAATAGTGCTAGCCAGCTAGCTTTGCCTCTAGCTGCTATGAGCGCTATGCCACGTGTCGTGTTCGTGCATAGTCGTTACATTGTGCCCTATGCCTCTACAGTTTCTACAGCGCTGTTAGGCTAACTAGGTCCTTTCTTAAGTACCTGCACTATAAGTCTTCTTTAATGGCTGAGCTGCTACAGACACCTTAGCAGCTACCTGTGATGCTGCTGGGCCATACTCAAGTGTGCCGCCATGCTAAATTTGCTTTCGCTTGCGCGACTTTCTCCTAGTCATAACTGCAAATTGCTCTTTAAGCTTAGTAATGTGAGCAGCGTGTAGCATGTTTTAGTGCAGCATTAATTTACTACCTTTAATAAGCTAAGAGAAGCTAGCCTAGGCTATAACTAGTAACTAAGTAAAGGAGTTATGTACAAGCTTTAACTAAGACCTAAACTTATGTGTATTGCTTAGAGTCCTTAACTGCTACAGTGTCTCTAGTAGAGGGGGTGCTAGTAGGGTATAGTGTTGCACCTTAAGGCAATCTAACACTACCTGCGCGTTAGTAGGGACTAGCCCTAATGCCTTAAAGGCCTTCTAATAGTTAGCCTTTGTAAACATGTTAAGAAACACGTCTCTAAAGGCTAGAAGGAAGCCTTCCTTGTTAATGTAGAAGACGCGTTAGTGTGCTAAGTCCTGGACGCGTTAGGAGTACTTGCGCTTTAATAGCGAGAAACAGACCACGTCAAGTGGCTGGAGGATGTGTGACAAGTGAGCTAGCATACAGAGAGTAAGGATCTTGTTATCTAGGCAATAGTCCTTAAAATCCTAGTTAAGGTGGCTCTTATGGCTGTCCAAGATAAGTAGCCTGTATCCCCCTACCTAACGCGCTCTTGTATGCGCGTCAAAATGCTTTAACCACTTAAGGCTAAGCGCGTTGTTTATCCAGCTGTTCTTAGAGACAGAGAGCTTCTAATTGTGTGGTATATCCGTCTCCTTGTACTAGGCAGAGATGTGGATGCGTCCTTTGTAGATAATGAAAGGCAGGGTCGCATATCTAGCAGCGCAGATGCTCTGTATAACTGTAACCTACTCCTAATCACCTGGCTGAATAAGCTTAGGTTAAGCGCGTCTCTTAGCGCCTATAACAACCTTTATTAACCCTATCACGCCTATCTAGAACCTAGTCTTATTAAAGTTGTGCATGTTATTGTTATAGATGCTATACTTAGCCTTAGTACCCTCTACTAGCATAAACTACGTGTTAATTACCTTAGGATCTTCCTATAGTATCCTCTATCTATCCTTTGCTTAGTTAAATGCTATCTTAAGCTAATCTAAACATATTATAAATCTTATAGCCTAGAGTTTACTAATAGGCTCCCTACTACACACACCTAACAGTTTATTAGCTATATCTGCTACCTTACACAGCTAAGGCGCAAATCCCTGCAAATTAAGGTTAAGGATAACCTGTTTTATCAGTGAGCGCCCCACCTCAGTGAGCGCCCCACGAACACCAGCAAAGCGCATGCGCGACACTCAACGCGTAATGTCTCAACAACCACAACCTCACAAGCCCTATACTAAAGCTAACGTGCAGCTTTCCCTCTCTAACATTAAATGCGACCAGATTACAAGCCTGCAACGTGCTGAGGCAGTCTACAGCGTTCCTTATAGGATAATATAACAATAACGTGACAGGAAGCCCTCTAGACGCAACTGCAAGCCTAGATTAAAACGCCTAACAAAGCTAGAAGAGGAGGTAATTCTGCAGCATATACTTGACAAGAACCTACATAGAGTACCGCCCTCAAAGCTACACGTACAAGATATGGCTGATAGACTGCTGCGCGACCGCGGCAGTAAGCCTGTTGGTAAATGCTGGGTTAACAGGTTTATTAAGCGTACACCTAAGCTGCGCACGCGCTGGACTCGTCCATACAATCACTAGCAAGCTCTCTGCAAAGACCTAGCAATTATTAAGCCCTAGTTTACGCTAGTTTAGAATATAAAGGCAAAGTATAGTATTATAGACAATAACATATACAACTTTAATAAGTCTAGCTTCCTAATATGCAAGATATCTTTATAACTTGTTATAATAGGCATAGAGAAACCTAGGAAAGCAAAGAAGCTTTAGCCTAGTAATTATAAGTAGACTATGTTAATATAGGGCGTCAGCGCAACAGGGCATGTTATCCCACCCTTCCTTATCTTTACTAGCAAGGTTCTTATCTCTAACTAGTTTACTAAGGACCTCCTACGCAATTAGGTTATTTAAGTAAGCCTAACAGGCTAGACAAACAACAATCTAGCACTTGCCTGGCTTAATTACTTTAATACGCATGTGAGGCCTGTAGGAGCGTATAGGCTACTAATTATTAACAGCCACAAGAGCTATTGCTTGATAGATTTCTAGGATTGTTGCAAGGAGAAGAAGATTATCGCCCTCTGTATGCCTCTACACTTGTTGCACCTCCTGTAGCTGCTTGACGTCGCCTGTTTCTCGCCATTAAAGCGCACGTATAGTGATTAGATCTTAGCCTTAGCACACAATTATATTAACTACATTAGTAAACAGACCTTCTTACTAGCCTTTAAAGTAGCTTTTAAGAAGGCGTTTACAAGAGAGAATGCTTGCGTAGGGTTTTAAGGCGCTAGATTATCTCTACATAATCTACAGGCTGTGTTATTAAAGCTAGATGTGCAGCTGCGTACGCAAACTCCACTACAGCAAGTCAACGCCGCTTAGGAGGCGAAAACACCACGCAACGCTAAAGAAATAGAGGTGCAATTAACACTAGTTTAAAACAGGATAAAAATCTATTAAGGGTCTCTAGCAAGTTTACTTAATAAGCAGGTGCAGCAGCTAATAAAAGGCGCGTAGTAGATAGCTTATAAGATAGTGTTAATGCGCGCAGAGATAGTGCGCCTTAATACTACTACTAAAGTAGCAATAAAGTATAAAAGTTGCAAGAGACGCTACATACAGGCAGAGGAGACATTAATAGTTAGCAAGGTATTAGACTTAATTACTAAAAGGGAGGGTAGTAGATATAAGGAGGGTAAGGAGCTGGCAAAGAGGGTGCGCGCAGGGCAACGCTGTGGCTGTTGCAGTAAGATTAGGCACAACTCTTGCACCTGCAAGGTAGAAATTAAGGATATAAATAATAGCAACGCTTCTTAATAATACTATACTGTTGCAAGAGTACAAAATTTGTGTTGTGGTGCTAAGCTACGTTGCTGCGTGTACGCCTCGCTGGTGTTCGTGGGGCGCTCACTGAGGTGGGGCACTCACTGATAAAACAGGTTAACGTAGATTATCACCGAGCCGGCCATATCACCGAACCAGCCATTTTCTCTTAGCACGACTAACACAAGTTACTACAACTACAACTACTTACTATTAAATAGTGACCTAGCATACTGCGTGCTTATATTAGATTTAGAAGATGTTTCTGTACCCTCCTAGCACATTTGTGCGTTGTGTCTAGTCTTGCTGCAGTTCCTACAGCGCTGAACAGTTGACTAAGCTCCTAGTTGACCACCTCCACCCTAAGTCTTCTTAGATGGCTGAGCTGCTACACACGCCTCAGCAGCTACCTGCGATGCTGCTAGGCCATACTTAAGTGTGCCACTATGCTGAATCTGCTTTCTCTTACGCGATTTTCTCTTAGTTATTACTGCTAATTGCTCTTCAAGCTCTTGCACGTGGGCCTTAATAAGGACATTTTTGTGCAGCATCTCTTTAGCCCCTTTTATAAGCTTTAAGAACCCCTCTTACACTATACTTAGTAATTGTTAGAAGGAGTTGCTTACAAGCTTAGATTAAGACCTAAACTTGTGTGTATTGCTTAGTGTCTTAGATTACTACAGTGTTTTAGGTAGAGGTACTGCTAGTAGGGTATACAGCTACACTTTAAGGCAATCTAACACTACCTATGTGTTAGTAGGATTAAGCCCTAATACCTTAAAGGCCTTTTAGTAGTTAACCTTTATAAATATATTAAGGAACACGTCCCTAAAGGCTAGTAGAGAGCCTTCCTTATTAATATAGAAGACGTGTTAGTGTGCTAAGTCTTAAACATGTTAGGAGTACTTATGCTTTAATAGCAAGAAATAGACTATGTTAAGTAGCTAGAGGATGTGCAATAAGTAAGGTAGTATATAGAGAGTAAGGATTTAGTTCTCTAGGTAATAGTCCTTAAACTCCTAGTTAAGATAGCTCTTATAGCTGTCTAAGATAAGTAACCTATACACTCCTACCTAACATGTCTTTATATGTGTGTTAAAGTGCTTTAACTACTTAAGGCTAAGTATGTTATTTGTCTAACTATTCTTAGAGACTAAGAGCTTCTAATTGTAGGGTATATCTGTCTCCTTATACTAGGCAGAGATGTAGACGCGTCCTTTGTAGATAATAAAAGGTGGGGTTGCATACCTAGCGGCGCAGATGCTCTGGATAACGGTAACCTACTCGTGATCACCTGGCTGAACAAGCTCTGGCTGAGCACGTCTCTCTAAGCCTGTTACAACCTTTAAAGACAAAGCAACGCCTATCTAGAACCTAGTTTTATTAAAGTTGTTCACGTTATTGTTGCAAACACTAACGTGGTTTATCACCGAGCCGCCAGGTATCACCGAACCGCCACCCCTCGCCAATTTTGCGACTGTTACAATAATTATTACAATGCCATTACAACGCAACACGCAATCACCCTATAACAAAGGTACACTATACCTTACTATCTAAGCTACAAAAGCTACTGTGCCTGACAGTATAAATCACGCGTCTAAGGCCTTTAGTGTTCCCTAATTAATATTAAGAGACTAACGCGCAGGAGGGCTTGCACAACGTAATTATAAGGCTAATTTAAAGAAGCTAATAAAGGTAGAAGAGGAGGCAATAGTTAACTATATACTTAAGCTAGACAGGCAAGGAATAGGCGCAACAAAGACTATAGTGCAAGATATAGCTAATAATCTGCTTGCTGCACGTGGTGAAGGACCTGTTAGCAAGCTCTAGGTAAACAGGTTTAACACGCGTACCTAACAAATTAAGCTTTAATGTAGCTAACTGTACAATTGTTAACAAGCCCTAAATAAAGATACACGCGTTATAACGCCCTAGTTTAAGCTAGTTAGGAATACAAAGGAGAAGTACAGAATCCTAGATAGAGATACCTA